>NC_091128.1:26604543-26669543 GCF_040183065.1 Periplaneta americana
AAGTCAATTACAGGTTATTACTTTCCGCTCTGTTAAATAATGAAACAATGTTGCCAATTGCTAGAATTATATTTAAAAAGGTCTCACGAAATCAGAGAGAATACGTCATTAAAATAACAGTTCTAATTGAATATAATGAAAGAAAAATACACCAGTAAAGACCTTCTGACATCAGTTATTGTGAAAATGAAGTTTTCAATAAACCATGACACTCGTCGCTATGGAAAATTAACATTACAGACATCCGGCGTGGTTCCATTCTCTGCGCACAATTTTTTAAGTAAGAAATCTTTTATAACTTGTGCCGTGGAAGTATTGTTTCTCGGTTGAGAACATAGTTAACACATTGAACTAACAGATGGCGCGGAAATCTAGAAATCTATCATTTCAACCTGAATTAAGTTTTTCTGCTATAACGAAAACCTTCCAAGCGCAACTTGTAGCATGACGTGTATGGCGTCCGCCTGCGCGCGAGCACAAACACACACACACACACACACACATATAAAGAAATAAATAAAAGGATAAATAACTAAGTAAGGTAATAAATAAATAAGAAAACAAATAAATAAACAAAAATAAATAACTAAAGAAAGAAGTGGATGAATGAATGAATGAATGAATGAATGAATGAATGAATGAATGAATGAATGAATGAATGAATGAATAAATGAATCGTTCAATCCAATCAATCAGTCAATCAATCAATCAATAAAAAGGATTAAATAAGAAAATGAATAAATAATTAAATAACAATAAATAAATAAACAAATATTATCTTAAGCTCTCCAGCAATATCCTCAATATTTGCTCCTTTTTCAAGGTGTTGAATAATATTTATATTATCAGAAATACTTACTCGTAAAGTTTTTGTGATATGATGCCTTATCGGTATGCGGGGGTTGCAATCTCGTCACTATAGACCACGTTGTAATATTTCGCTTTTTTCTTTAGACTCAAACGCATTCTACTAAATCGGCGAAGCAGTATAGTAGTTTACTGGAGCTACGTTAAAGGGAGCAAAATATAAATCTAAGATAAATTTATATTATGAGAGTAATATTAATGTAATCAGATTCTGTCATTAGAGATTTCCTATTCCATTTACAAAAATTAATGGTAATAATAAGAATGGACAGATGTTAGTTTCATTATAAGTAACAAATATTAATGTCATTAATCTGTTAAGGAAGGAGTTTGACATAAATGGAGTTATTGTCCAACAATCATATACTTCACTCGGAAGCGAGTTCCAATTCCTAGCAACTGAAACTGTATAGGATGAAGAATATAAAGATGTTTTGTGGCAGGGTATAATCAGACCTGGTACTTAGCTGATGATTTGCGGATAAATTTTGAAAACGGGAAGCCAAGTAGATAGTGGTAGTGATGCAATAGAATTTGAAATAAGAGAATGCAGTGTTCGTCGATCGCTTAGCCTTAACCGAGAAAGAGTTTGGAAAGATGGGGAAACATGATCCGAATATTGCAAATATAACGAACGCACGCATTATGCACACGTTGTAGCCTGCTGCTCAAAATATAGACTGCCTCCGTGGTCTGTTGGTCAGCATGCTGGTTTTCAGATCAGGAGGTCCCGGGTTCGATTCCCGGGCTCGGTGAATTTTTCTTTAAGAAGAATTCCCTGGGTGTCTAGAGTCTGGAAATTTGTATGAATGTGAGTGTGATTGTGAGTGTGCCGGGTTAATATTAATTAACCAATCATCACAAATATAAAAATACATCAGGACTGTCGCGGGACAGTAACCTGAACACACGTTTCAGCGTCACATTGTTGACAAGTAACACACACCCATAAAGCATCTAATAGATGCTATAGGGTTACAACAACGAAAAAAAAAATGTTGATCAGGGAGAAAGTACTTCAGCCGTTTTAATGAGTAAATAATTAAAAGTATTAATGTCTAAGTGTGATTAACTTGTTCATTCCATTGCAGGTGACAATCCATATTATGCAAGGTGGAAGGTAAGGCAGCACATTAATTGTAGGACGTGATTCCTTGAAATATAACGAACAAAAATGTATAATACCATTTTGCTCGTTTTTGCTCGGTTTTGGAAGAAATAATACTTTTATGCGGATACTTCGATCGCGAATTTTACTAATGCTTTTCAAAATACGGTTTAATTTCTTGTACAACAACGAAGGGAACGTTTATTGTGTCCACGTTGCAGCAGTATTTTAATTAGAAAATTCACAGATTTCGAATTAATCGATTGAAGAAACATTGGAAACATTGATTGTCGGGTCCCGTACAGAAGGTCTAAAAATCTGGCATCGCTGTCCGGACGGCAGACAGTTTGCCTAGTACTCGCAACTGATCAGCCGTTGTGATGTTTACATTGCATTAGTTAGTTGGACATACAGCGATACAGTTTAGTTTATTTCAAAACTACGAGATGCAAGAGTTCACAAATCGTGAGTACCTAGAAATTCGGAACAGTGAAGAACTACTGCCCAGAGTTCGTTACAATTGGACTAGAAGATGTGAAAGCTGCACGCACGATGATGGTGGACATTTTGAACAGTACCTGTAAGATGTGAGTGGAATATGGTTTACAGAGTTTACTGAGTTTAACATCGGCTGAAACCAAGGTCGCATATGTAAAATATTTCATATTATCAATTTCATTTCTACATCGTTTATAACAAGCGCACATTTGTCATCTGACAAATCTCTCGCAATTTTGCATAATGAATTGAAACCACCGTTTTTATGTATTACTGTGTTCATTTTTTGCACACAGGCGAAACCAGGCGAACACACATGCAAGAAAAGTAAGGTACGAAATAGAAGTGCTAAATAAATTAAACTAACAGTTAAATATAGGGAAAGCAAAATTGTACGCCATACCCTATACGTTTTCGGCATTCTAAAACTGTGATGCAAAACTCTAAACATGAAAAAAAAAAAAATCTTTCCAAACTTACGTTTTTACCACTTTGTGACAATTTCAGTATGATTTCCAACAATTATTCTCAACCTCACCAGCATTTCAGACCTTTCCGATATTAACCCTTACTTACAATGATTGTATTGTCTTCATGTTATAATACGCAATAATCGTATACAGAACGTGCTTGCTTAGGCGTGTGTCAAATTCGCTTCCGCTGCCTGTACTTGAATCGTCGTCGACTACATTCAGTCCGGGGTCGTATGTTCACCTCAGACTAATACAAATATACCGATTTCACGGCCCTAGTTATTACCTCAACTAAGGTTCGCTTTGAACATGGTCGCTCGTCCTCTGATCATGCGCAGTGCTTCCTTTCTGGAACTTCAAAATATCTGTGTGTCATCAATGATTTCTAAGACTGCAGTAGGTTTACAAAAATACTATAGTTTCGGAAACTAAATGCAATATGGTAGCTCTTAAGATCTGACAACATTGATTCCAATATGTTGTATATTGCAGTTTATTTATTTCAAATGCATTTTTCGCATTTATACCCATCTGTTCGCGATACGCAATACTACATCCAAATAAAACTTTCACGACATATATTAAACATAATATTAACTTATCTTGGTATTTTATACATTTTACAATTGTCAATTTAATATGAAAAATATGCTACAATATAACTCACAACCGTATTTATTATACTTCATCACAACAAACTTTCATTTGTCAATTATGCATACGGTATTCTTTTTATGGACAATTTCAGATTATACGAAATATTGCCCTGTATTATTTTAGGAAAGAATAAGAATACTCAACGTTTTCACTAGAAATTGTAAAATAAAAATTCATATACCCAATAAAACTTGAAAAGCAAACAACTCTTTCTTCCTTTCCGGCCTGAGCGTTTCTATCAATTTTTAAATAAGGGCGATTCGTATTTGGATAGATTATATGATTAATAGTACATTATGCAACGAGCCTATAATGGTAGTAATTAAGACGCGAGTATGTTTATGAAACGAGCGCAAGCGAGTTTCACAATTTTCATACGAGCGTCTTAATTACCATTATAATCAAGTTTCATACGACTTTTTATGCTCGACCATATTTCTAACTTGAAATTATTCATAAGTATTCATGTTATTCTTATCTGACTGAGGAGCGGAAATTACCTTGTGCAATACCTCGTAAATTGTGAGATGTGCGCAGACGCGAAAGACTTCATTTTTTCCGAGAAACAAATGTCGACATTGACCTTAATATAATCTAGAGATTAAAATAAACATTAATCTTGATATAACCTTGAAATTGAATTAGACATCGAAAAACGAGGTGAGAAATTGAATTTATTTGAATATTATTTACAATTAACGCTAATTATTATAGTAACAGAACGGACTTCATTTAAAATATAGGTGATTTATTGTGCAATTAGTGAAATGAATTTGTGGGAATGTGCTTTGTGAAAGGCTGGAAGATGACGGTGAATTGATTTTAATTTGTGTGTTGTTTTTTTTTTTTTCGACTGAGTTTAACATTGTATCTGAGATTTCAATTTTATTTTGGATCGATTCTTCAACATAACCTTCTGCGACAGTATTGGATTTCCAGCCTCCGTGACGTTCCAATGTTGTGATGTCGCCGCCAGCGTCTACTAAAATTGTCGCAGAACTCCTGCGAAAACAGTTGTCTTTCGATTGCATATCCGAGAATAATCGATACTTGCGCTTTCATATTGCTACAATGGTATTTTCTTATTGGTGGAACATTACTTACTTACTTACAAATGGCTTTTAAGGAACCCGAAGGTTCATTGCCGCCCTCACATCGGTCCCTATCCTGTGCAAGATTAATCCAGTCTCTATCATCATATCCCACCACCCTCAAATCCATTTTAATATTATCCTCCCATCTACGTCTCGGCCTCCCTAAAGGTCTTTTTCCCCCCGGTCTCCCAGCTAACACTCTATATGCATTTCTGGATTCGTCCATACGTGCTACATGCCCTGCCCATCTCAAACGTCTGGATTTAATGTTCCTAATTATGTCAGGCGAAGAATACAATGCGTGCAGTTCTGTGTTGTGTAACTTTCTCCATTCTCCTGTAACTTCATCCCGCTTAGCCCCAAATATTTTCCTAAGCACCTTATTCTCAAACACCCTTAACCTATGTTCCTCTCTCAGAGTGAGAGTCCAAGTTTCACAACCATACAGAACAACCGGTAATATAACTGTTTTATAAATTCTAACTTTCAGATTTTTGGACAGCAGACTGGATGATGAGAGCTTCTCAACCGAATAATAACACGCGTTTCCCAAATTTAATCTGCGTTTAATTTCCTCCCGAGTGTCATTTATATTTGTTACTGTTGCTCCAAGATATTTGAATTTTTCCACCTCTTCGAAGGACAAATCTCCAATTTTTATATTTCCATTTCGTACAATATTCTGGTCACGAGACATAATCATATACTTTGTCTTTTCGGGATTTACTTCCAAACCGATCGCTTTACTTGCTTCAAGTAAAATTTCCGTGTTTTCCCTAATCGTTTGTGGATTTTCTCCTAACAGATTGGTGGAACACCTGAACTTTAATTAATAGGTGTACTTTAATAAGGTCCATTAAAGGGTTGCTACCAGGTGTATAATTACTACATTTCGGCAAGGTCGAGCATAAAATATATAAAGATATGTTTTTATATGTATAGGCTATGTCGGTATAACTTGCTAGACTAGCGGTATGTAGCAGGCTGAGTATAGTGATGGATATTTTCAAGTTTTATCAGAGCTTTTCCTGTTCTTTCTCAAGTTCGCACTCGAAAAAGCAATCATTGTTGTGGCGGTAGCCCCGGAGAGGTCATCCTGGGTTGTCCATGCACTGTAGCTACAACAAGTACATCATCTATTCCGAGCACGGTCTCCCTTCCTCCCTGTGTCAATATTTGACCAAGGGGCCAATTGCTGGACTATTCTCGCTCGGCAGCCTCGTCCCAATTCTTTCCTTCCTTCCCCACCTTTTGAGTAGCATTGCAGAGTAGGACTCCCCCCTCAAAACCCTTCTAAAATCGCCCGCTATTGCCGAGAAAGAAACTTGTGTTACGAGTTGAGACTTAATCTCCGAGGCCCCGTGTTCTCTTCCCAGAGAGTATTTGAGCGTCAGAATTTAAACACTCCAGCTGACCTCGTTTCTGCTATTGGGTTCCAGACATGTGTACGTCATCCCCTACCCACTGTAATTAAAACTTGCACCCAGAGAAGCTTTGCTTATGCTAATCCTCCCTCAAACTTTGCAGACTTAAATTTCTCGCTTCATTTAACGACAGTAAATCAACTGTAGTTCTTTTCCGTTCTTGTAGGAAGTGTTTAGCTTTTAAGGGTTTTTTTTTCAGAGTTTTTCGATAATTTATAGACTCTTGAACATATTTACTTTTTTCGTCCAGTGCACATTTTATTATTTCTCAAACGCTTCGAAAATATTTTCAATACATTCACTTATGTTTAAAGGTAATTAGATAATTTATTAGCTATAGCGATCTTCTTGCGTAGAAGCCCGAAGCACTTTCTTTATGAACATTTTCTTATTGCATGTTGAACGATAATATTGAACATGTGTTGGATGTATTTGTGTTATGTCTTCAAAGTATTTAGGAGAACTTAGTACTGTGTAAGTACTTAAGAATAGTTGTCAAATATTGGTATCCTATTGCAATAAGAGTTTTCCTCTGTACTATATATTTAATTACAGTAATTAACTGTTCGAATAAATTTTCTTGTCTGAGATGAATGTATTGTTTCTTTTAGTTTTTCATACTATTCTTAAGATATCGTGTTGGAGAATAGCCTAATATCAACTGTTCTGGCAGTCACACTTTGCAGTAGGTCTACTTAGCATGTTCGACAATAATTTTTAATTAATTTTCCGAAAATTCAGTAGCACATGTGAGTATGGTACAGTCAAGTGGAAAAATAGCACACACTAGAACAGGATAGTTCTAAATAGAAAAACAAAATAAA
Organism: Periplaneta americana; assembly: GCF_040183065.1. Lineage (NCBI taxonomy): Eukaryota > Metazoa > Arthropoda > Insecta > Blattodea > Blattidae > Periplaneta > Periplaneta americana. The sequence goes on from NC_091128.1 coordinate 26,611,489, forward strand.
AACTAACAGGAATGGAATGACACAGAGGGCAATTGAAGTGGGAAAAGTAGAAAAGGAGAGGAAAGAAGAGAGAGAAAAGGGAATGAAGAAGAAACAGAAGAGAGAAGAGAGAGGAATGGAAGAACAAAGATGAAGTCGAAAGGAAGAACATTATAAGAAAAACGAAAAGGAATAGGATAGTGAAAAGACGGGAATTATGTAAGAAACGGGGAACAGCAAGGAAAAAATTACAAATAATCGAAGGGAAAAAAGGAAGAGAAAAGATTGGAATGGTAAAGTAAAAATGGAAAAGGAAGAAACGAAAAAAAAAGAAAGAGGCGAGAGAAACGACTGGAATGGTAGAGAAAAGATGGAAAAGGAAGAAAATTAAAAAAAAAACGAAAGGAAAAAGAAAATTGCGAAGAGAAAAGACCGAAATGGTAGAAGAGACATGGGAAAGAAACGAAGAAAATGACAAAGAAACGTAAGCAAAAAGAACGGGAAACAAAGGAATGAATGACTAGTATGGGGACGCCATTATAAACCAATAACATCTTTACATCTTCATTATACAGAGCATTTAAAGGACACTAGTTATTTATCCAACAAGTGGATATCTTGATGATTATGGTGTGAGTGGATGTTTTCACGACTGTCATAATAAGAATAACTTATCCACGAGTTGGACACAATTCTCTATTGTATCTCAGCATTATAAATTGTAGGAAATAAACTATGAAAGAAATTCGGAATCCATAGCTGACAAATTGTCTTCATATGTTCGTATCGATTAGTTGAGCCTGGCATTGGCATCGAATAAAGGGAAATGGATGACCTTGCAGGTTATATTACAAATGTTCCTTTATTTTGTTAATAAAGTTTCTCTGAACCACAGAACTGTTCTACGTGATATTGAAAAAGTGATACTAAAAAGTTGTTAAAGATGGGAAATAAATGATACGTTGCCTTTGTCCTGTATTTCATTTCTTGTTACACGGCGCTTAGAAGATAGTCAGACGAATTGCTTGCATCCCTATCCAAGCGTTCCGGTATTACGTCATATAGCGAATACGTCTTGTTATGGGCAAGAGTACCATAATAACGCGATTACGAACGATATTCGATGTAGTAACAACCTGTTTATAATGCTAGGATAGCATAAAATAATTTATAAAGAATATTTTAAATGAAGGCACTTGTTTTCATTAACTACATGGTAAATCACGTGTCCCCTAGTCTATAACATGAATAATACAGTATATAATTCGTCTTTCAACAGTTTTCAATATTCCATCCTCATATGAGTTGCAAAATCTCCTGGTAGGATTCGCTGCAATAGAAATAAGAGTACAGTAGCAACATTGGAAATGCGAAAAGAGCGAATGAAAGATTGGTAAAAATGGAAAAGGACCAATATAGCTTTATCAATCCTCTGATTGAAGTTCTGACTGATATGTACATATATTCTCTGGCAGTATATATCACTTGACGATATGTATCACAGGAAGAACAATATTGTTTGTATGTATCTAAAAACTGACTAGTGCAATAGACTATATAGCTATTCGGCAATGTATGCAATACAGCGAGAAAGAAACTGGCCACCCTATCCCTTATCTACTGGCCTAGTTGCCTCATAAGTGGTACCTTCTTGATATCATTTCTGAGGTTTAGACCTGTCTTCAGAGTGTTGTCTAAACAACAATAGGTTTATCTGCGTAAGCGATACGCGGAGGTTTGTGACAAGATTAGGGAGAGTTTGATGTGAGAGTAAGCGACAGGCAGAGGTCTGTGACTCTTATACCCGAAGTATGTGACGCATAGTCCCGAGTTCTGTGACACATAGCTCCGAAGTATGTGACGCATAGTCCCGAGTTCTGTGACACATAGCTCCGAAGTATGTGACGAGGTTAGAATTTTTTAGATGAGGGTATAACTAAGTGACATGAGGTCGAATGTGACAGGGCTGGGAGTGGTTTGAATTTACCTGCAATAATAGCTTAATCTTGAAGTGAATGGCTATAAGTCAACATCCACCAACCTTCTTCAGTATGGCATATCCTCGGTATAGGATGGTAGCGTTGAAAAAATGACGTCACAGCCCCTAAGTTGTGTAATAATGACATAGGAATCTGTCTAGTTCGAGAAGTTTTTGTATATAAGGAAGATTTCTATAAGGGGCTGACAGGTGGGATTATAGGTACCACAGTGTTCATAATCGTGTTGCTTAAAGTGTGATCTTTAATTTTCTAGGTTGAGTCATTTTAAAAGTACTATGAAATGGTGTTCTATTTTAGTTTTTTTTTTTTTTGGCTACAAAAGAAAGCGAAATAATACAGCAAAAAAAAAAAAGAAAGAAAGAAAAAGAAACGAGACAAAGCGATGAAACTGGAAGACGTAAAAAAAAAGAAAAAAAAAAAGAAAAACATATAAAAGTGGAAAGAAAAAGAATTAAAACAATGGGACAGAATATAAATATATGAAAAGGTAGAAAAATAGGGTTATAAGAGGAAAGAAAGGAAAGAAAATCAAATGAAATCAAACTGGAGATAGAAGAATACTGTAGGAATGGACGAGAAAAACGAAGAAACTGAAATGCATGGTCAAGAAGACAAGAAATGTATCGTCGTTGTTAAAAGACGGTAATTCTTTACGAAATGGACATTTGATGGAATATTTAAGTTTTTTTCTGGCTTTAATAAAGAATGAAACAAACTAATTAGGCCTAGACTTTCTACCTGAGCATTGTGATGGTGAGTGATGCGATAACACGACAGAAACCTTAATTTTAAAATTATTAAGCCAGTAAAACACTTTTCTTGATTATCACCATAATGAAAAAAAAAGTCTTAACTCTTAAGTAGTCGCGCGGAGTATCTGACACCTCAAAATAATATAATGGGTTCTTGTGGGCTATTTTCTTAGTCAACAATTAAAATATTGCTTTTTTTATTTATAGAACTATATGAAATATTTGTCCCGCGCTGTGACGTCGTGGTCTAAGGCATCCCGCCTAGGACCCGCGTTACGGAATGCGCGCTGGTTCGAGTTCTCATGGGGGAAGAAATTTTCTCATGAAACTTCGGCCAGTGTATGGGACCGGTGCCCACCCAGCATCGTGGTGCCCTTGGGGAGCTACGATAGGTAGCGAAATCCGGTTGCGAATATCAGCTATAACGGCTGGGGGGGATCATCGTGCTAACCACACGATACCTCCATTCTGGTTGGATGATCGTTCACCTCTGCTTCGGGATGTGGGCGTGAGGCCAGCAGCCGGCTGGTCGGTCTAGGCCCTTCACGGGCTGTAGCGCCACGGATTATTATATTTATATGAAATACTTTAATATTTATCACAATGTTATAATTAATGTACAGTAATGGTAATATTTCACTATTGGTTGACATGTAATATTCGAATGTATATTCACTCTTCATCATAATTTTTACTTTTTGTCTTCCTTTCCAGACCACTTTCTTGATTTTTCTGTGCACACGTGCTATTACTTGTTACACAAGTATGATCTATTTAGTCACTGTCACTATTTATAGGGTCATTTAAAACTTCTTCACAGTGTAAGATGGAATTAAAAAAAAATATTTATTTTACAAAATACTTTTACAGGCCTTCAATATAATCTCTATTCTTCCTTACGGCAGCTTCCCAACGTTTTGGCAAATTTTTTTATTCCGGACGGGACTCCTTCGTTGTTGAGCTTTCTGATTACTCCGGTCACCTCATTGGAAATTTCGTTTTGGCTATAAATCTCGTATCCAGATTTCATCTATCGCAGCAATCCTTTTCAGAAACTGCTCGCCTTCTGTTTGGTATCGCTGAAGATATTCTTCTGCGATTTTTTGCGGCCTTCTTTCTGCTCTTCACTCAAAGGATGAGGAACCCATCTGGCAGCAACTTTACTCATCTGTAAATTTTCAATCATTAGTCTGTAAACTGAACTGACAGACATTCTGGCCTCATGTGTAATTACTCCACACATGTTTTTCGTCGTTCTTCTAGCAAAATATCATTAACAATAATCTCATAATATGACGTGTTGCAGTTGACGATCTTCCACTTCTTAGGTTTTCCTCAGTGACCACTGTGACACTGTGCTACGATCCACTACACTATCCTCACACAACCCACGCAAAACGTTGTGAACTTCAGTTGGGTTCTTTCCTCGTAAAGTTTCAATTTTAATGTAGGATCGCTGGCCGCTAAGTGAAATCCGACCTGTCTCGGTTTCCTCTTCCATAAGGCAGAATTATCCAGCACAGAGTCGCGCTATCCAGCAGACATACATACAGCGTTCTAGCTTGAAGTCTCGTTCACAACTGACACATTTCGGAGTGATCACGCCACTGTAATGGTCGCACGTGCGTAGTGTGCAGAAATTTTTACACGATTCTTGTACAATAGGAGCGCGGGGTGTTGGGTCACCCCACACCAATTAAACCGTTATTATCCCGAGTATGTAAATTCCGATTTCACACATTATTACGATTATTGCTGCCTTACCAATTCTAAGAAAAGTACTGACAGTTTCAGAAGTACAGGCTTATTCAATATGTAGTTTACAGCTCGTATATGTGATTGGGGTGGTGATAACACCCCGCGCAATTACTTAGGATTAATGTATTTTAACAATGGCTGATTCAAATATAAAGCAATACAATATTAAAGAATGGTAAGGAAGTTGTAGAAGTAGTACAAAGAAGGAGGAAAACGAAAGTGAATTAAGGTAAACGGACAAGGAAATGTGGAAGAAAGAAAGGAGATTAATGAGTTAGCAAAGGAATAAAAAACAATAGTAGCCTATAATATGAGCGCAGTTAAAGACTGACCATGTTACGGAAAGGCATTCAATATTTTTAAATTATTAGTCAAGATTACGACTATTAATATTTGAGGAGAAAAATTCGCTCCGGCGGAATTCCGGCCAAACAAGTCATTCAGCTGAGTGCGCTCCTAATATAATGGCAGTTGACATTGGACATATACGTCAACATATATGCCTAACTTGGAGTCAGGCCATAAAGAGAAACATTGAAGGATGAAGTTTCCATCCGGCGCTGTGGATTGAATTCGGCGTAGCTCAGTGGTCAGAGCGCTTGGTATGTAGAACCAAGGACCATAGTTCGATCCCCGGCGCCGCGCTGGAGCGAATTTTTCTCCTCAAATATTGTCAATATTACAGATATTATTCTGTAGAACAAATTAATAAATCTATAATATTCTCATAGGTGCAGTGCATTATGTCTGTACAGATTACTGTGCACTTAACTGCGGAATCCCAGCCAAACAAGTCACTCAGCTGAGTGCGCTCCTAATATAATGGCAGTTGACATTGGACATATACGTCAACATATATGCCTAACTTGGAGTAAGGCCACAAAGGGAAACATTGAAGGAGGAAGGTTCTATCCGGTACTGTGGATTGAATTCGGCGTAGCTCAGTGGTCAGAGCGCTTGGTACGTAGAACCAAGGACCCAGGTTCGATCCCCGGCGCCGGAGCGAATTTTTCTCCACAAATATTAATTGTCAATATTACAGAGATTATTCTGTAAGACAAATTAATAAATCTATAATATAAATCTATATTAAGATTACGACTACCAATTAAAGTGACATAAAAAAGTGGAATGAATGTTCTAAGAAATATTACTGCTACAACTGAGGAGAACTGAGAGCAAGGGAAGACCTGCTCTGTGCTAGAGTGTCTAAGTTAGGTATTCTCCTTGAAGATGGAACGGTCTATAATAAAATCAATCCTTGAAGCTGATGACAATGATGATTATGATGGTACTGATGATTATTCCTTGTGAATTAGTGGCTTACACTACTACCCGGAAGTATTTGCGTCAAATAGCACACAAAATAATATTTTATTGCGTCAATGAGAAGTGGAAACATCTTTGAAATAAGAGAGTTTTTTACGTTCATTTAATATTACATGTCTTTCGAACAAATATGGTAGCTGAGGAATGCGGGTAAGTTGTATCGAATATGGGTCTGCCGTTATTGGTGAGGTAGTCGGAATACTTCATCGAGTAGATAGGTTGCATCTCCAGTCGCTTGGCGGCCCTGGCAGAGTACTGGCTAGTACAATCCATTCGCACCAGAGGGAATTCCAGCTCTCTTGCAAGGTTTAGACTTCGCTCCAACAGTGCCGTGGCAATTCCTCGGCCACGGTATCGCTTATCTGTTGCTAGTATTCTGATCTCGAAGATCTTGGAGACACCGTACTGATTCCACAGTTCAGATTCTCTGTCCAGATACGCCCAAAAGCGAAAGAGTTGCTGCGTCTGTTTGCAAGTGCATTGCTTAGCGACCTTCTCGAGGTAGCCTATGTCCTTAGCCATAAATGTTCCATTTAGACAGACAGACAATGGAGAAACACCACTTTTCGGTTGAGCAATGTATGAGAGGTCTTCTTCTAGACAGTCCATGCAGTAATGTTCTAGGTCAACACTCGGAGCACCTACGTCATAGAGAATGGAACATTAATTGTTTATTGTTTATTGCAGTGGTATGTCCGTATTTTAAACGGTAATGGTATATTATTTATACAGCATTAGATTAGAAAGTAATAGGGTAAATTAGGGTCTGTTGGACAGTCGGGCATGTTGGAGACTCTGTACTTAACGTGTTACCTCGCCACTTGTGGGCACCACATTCTGCTAGAAGTCAATGACGGAAGTAGTCACGAGTGAGGCTACTTCCGTCATTGACTTCTAGCAGAATGTGGTGCCCACAAGTGGCGAGGTAACACGTTAAGTACAGAGTGTCCAACATACCCGACTGTCCAACAGACCTACTTTACCCAACTGTTCTTTCAATAGTAATAATAATAATAATAATAATAATAATAATAATAATAATGATAACACAATCGCATCTATGAGCCAAGCTAGAAAAGTGGCGGAGAATAACGACAAGTTAAGGTCCCTGCCAATACACAAAAAATGGAAATCATTATTACGAACAATAATAGTTTAATTTAAAACAACTGTTATTAATAGTGTTCATTTAATGAGGTTATATCCTGAATAAATTTAATGACTAAATAAATAAGCAATAAATAAGTGTTCAATGAAATAAAAAAAATAGAAATTAAGGAGGTTGTTATTTGAAATTTCTATGTTCTACGATTATTTTTAAGGTCAAGACATCATATTTTGTAAACTTAAACTTCTTGTTATCAATATTTTAGAATATAAGTTTCACTTTTACCAAATTAAAGGTTTTCGAGTTTCAAAATTGCTTATTATCAATATCTGTCTCCTCTTACAAAATTTAATTTTCATGCATGGCAATTTTTACGGTATCTGTGATATAATTAGAAAAGGAATAATTATCCAGAATTTTAAATTTACGTCATTAAATGGAGATAATTTTTTTAAATATACAACTTCAGAATATAGATGTGTAATGCCCACTATATGTTTTATTTCTTAATTTCTAAAAAATTTACTTTATAAAAATATGCTACTGTGTTTCGTTAACCACAGCTTAGAGAACATGCATTTAAAATGTCTTGTTCTTAGCAGCGAAATTTTAAGAACCTTTACACTTTGAACATGACGAAACTTGCATAAAAAAGCGTCAAGAAATCGTTTGTAAAGTTTGAAATGGAATTCAAATCCAAGCAACTTAAATATAGCTTAATTTATATGCTTTCAAGAGCCGGAGAGCATTGAAACTAGCTTAAAATATAAATAAGAGATTTCTAATTCATTTTTCACATAATAAGAAATGAAATTCGATTTTTAAATGAAAATGATCAAAATTTTACCCATCTTCTTCCATAATGAGTTGCCCATATTAAATATTATTGTAATTATTATTAATTTGATAACTGGTAAATATTGTTGATTCATACATTCATAGAGTTCTGAGCAAAGGCAGGTCTTTCACTGCAAATCCAGCATTCTCCAATCTTTCCTATTTTCCGCCTTCCCTTGTTATTGGTATTAAGCATATTTTGGGCCCTTTTTATTGCTGTATTTTTTTCTGAACGTGTTCATTCTCCTGCTTGTATTCTACATGCTGACTCTGCAATTTCTTCCGGCATCACATATACCCTTATATCTTCCTGGGTTTTTCGTGGTGTGGTTTTACATAAAGGATTTCTTTTCGTAGTTTCTCAGGTTTAATTCATAACTGTGTAATCTAACCGGTACTATTGGCTATGTTCACCGTGTAAATGAATATAAGTTTAAGTTTCCTTGCATTTTTGGGGATGTTTTGCCAGATTGAGTTTGATAGCGGACGTCAAGCTTTGTACAGCTCTTTACATTGCTCAGTGGTTCATTTCTGTCAATAATAATAGTAATAGTAATAGTAATAGTAATAATAATAATATAATAATAATAATTTATTTAACCTGGCAGTGTTAAGGCAATACGGCCTTCTCTAACACTCAACCAGGAGTGAAACTGCGTTACAAAAATCACTACAAATTTACAAAGTACACTACAATACAAAACACACTGCAAGTGTGTTAAATCCTTTCACACTAAAATACTGTATTTTAGAGAACTGTTGTGATATTATAAAATTTTACATTTATTCCTGTTTTATTTTTAATAGGTCCCCTAATTTTTTCTAGTGTTTTCTGTTTTATTTTTAATAGGTCCCCTACTTTTTCTAGTGTTTATAAATGATCTTGCCCCCCTAATCAAATATGTAGGTCATCCCATATTATTTGCAGATGACACAAGTATAGTAATTACAGCCAATATCTCCAACACATTCCAATCTTCAACAGAGGAAATTCTCTTCAAAATATGTGACTGGTTCTTAGTCAATAAATTAGTATTAAATTGTAACAAAACTAACAATTCAATTTAAATCCTGTGCAAATTCAACTTCGCAAATTTCTAGCGCAATAATTAACAATAGATCCCTATTAGAAACAACAACAACCAAATTTCTTGGCTTAAAAATCGATAATGTGTTAAATTGGAAAAATCACATTAAAGAAATTACCCACAAACTAAATTCAGCTTGTTTTGCTATTAGATCTATGCAAAAGATAGCAGATATCAATACCTTAAAAACAATGTACTTTGCATACTTCCACTCGATAATGAGTTTTCGAATAATTTTCTGGGGAAATTCCACAGATAGTAAGAGTATATTTCTATTGCAAAAAAAAGAGTAATTAGAATAATGGTAGGTGCCAAATCTAGGGAATCGTGTGGGATTATTTAAAAAAAAAACTACAAATAATGCCTATGGCTTGTCAGTAGGCCTATGTCTTTTCATTAATAATCTTCTTCGTATGTAATCGTGAAAACTTTGTAACTAATTCAACAGTTCATAGCATAAATTCACGTAAAAAATTACTTTCATACTGCATCGGCAAGTCTATCGTGCTAGCAAAAAGGAGTGCGTTATATGGCAATAAAAATTTTTAATAGCCTCCCTATCGATATGAAAAATGAAACCCAAAACATAAGATTACTTAGGGCCAAATTAAAGAAGTACCTAATTTCTCACGCCTTCTATTCTGTAGGTGAATTCATGACATTCAATAACACTTCATGAAATTGATACTAAAACTTTGTGTTGTACTAGTAGACTATATTGTAAATCTCATCTGTATATATTTAATCTAGACTGTGACTATAAATTAAGACTTTATAATAGTATTAAGTTGTTTTACTTGTTCCATATTCTAGCTGTGAAGCAATGTATGAATACCATGGAATATTAATAAATACAATACAATACTTAATACAGTATATTACTATATATTTTATATAAGGTACCCATATCTTTTGTAAACAATATATTTTGTATTATTTTCTTTCAAAGCCCATTTTCATCATCATTAAAATCATTTCTGAAACTCCTGTAACCCGAAGTTCAAAGTTCTGTTGTATAACCTTTTTCTGTTTAGTCTATATTGATTTTCTCATTATAGAAGCACTGTATCGAAATAATCCTCTTTATACGAGCCGCTCGCTCAGTCATTCTATTAACCACGTGATTTATGACTCTTTTCTGAATTATTACTGCGAATACAGTTTTATAATAAACAAAAATAAAGGCTGGCTTTCTAATCAGTTGTATGTCCGAATTCTATCTTTATTCACATCTCACGTTCGCATGAAATATTTCTGACGTTTATATATTGATGTTGAATAAATAGGCATTAACTCTTCAGCTCCTGGCTCAGCATAAAGCATGATTGAAATCTGTCCATTGCAAGGACCAACTTAATCAATAATTGCGATATACAGAGTGTATATAAAGTCTCCGAAAATGTACAAATAATGAAAATGGCATAGCTACAATAAGAACCATAAAAAATGAAAAAAAAAGTAAAAAGGAAAAGGAGCTTCTCTTCATAAAGAACATCCTCTCCCAACAGATGGATAGTGAAATATTTCGGCATATCTTTTACAGAATGGACCGACACTTTGAAAATGTCTCCCAACACAGCTACTTTAAGAGCTCATCCAGAAAGAATTCAGGATGTTAACCGCTGCAGATAATGTAGAGAGATTGAAACTTTGCCCCACGTACTTGGCTTCTGTGCGCTTAGCGATTTATTGTGCAATACTAGACATCATATGAGCCATTCAGAGCAGAAGTGGTGTAAGTCAAAAATGGGTAACGAGAGTTAAAGTAAACATTCTGTAAAATAGGTACAGCGCAATGTAGAAATTAATATTCAATTTATTTAAACTATTAGTAGTCAGTGGATAGCACGAAGGACATATTATTATTTGCTACTTTGCGCTGTATTTTACAGAATTTTTGCTTTAAACCTCATTACCCAAATTTGACTTACACCACTTCTGCTCTGAACGGCTCATATAATACGAGTATCTATGTACTATTGACAATATGTTAAGAAAGAAGAAGTTCAACGTCTTCGAGGAGGTTCATGGATAGGCTCTCTTACGAAGCTGCTAGAGAGTTGGTGTTATAGTCTTTAAACCTAGAGACACTACAGGCTATACCTACATTAGGCACATTGCGAGGTTCGAGTCACATATTGACCAATCGGATGAAATTCATTAGGAGATACACCAACACTTTAATACCACAAAGAAAAATACAGCCTTGCAAACATCGATATTAGCGGTATTATGGTGGATACTAGAGGAAATGAAATGTGCGTCATTCTCCTTCAAAATCCGGGTGTAACAATGGTTCTTCAAGTTTCAATATTTTCAGAGTGAAAGAGGAAAAGGAATTGGTTGGATCACTGGCTGAGAAGAAACTGCCTTCTGAAGGATGCACTGGAAGGAATGGTGAACGGGAGAAGAGTTGGGGTAGAAGAATATATCAGATGATAGACGACATTAAGATATATGGATCTTATGAGGAAACAATGAAAATAGGAAAGTTTGGAGAAAACTGGGTGTCCTTGGACAAGCCCTAAATGAAAATAAATATATTATGACATTACGTATAAGCTAGATTTGTAGAAGATAGATTCATTTCATTCCTTTTCATTCTCATGATTTACTTCTTCTGTTGTACCTCGGCACAATGCAATCTATTTTTATTTTTGTTGTCTATAGACACCTTCTGCACGTGGAGAGAAACATTGAAATAAATATGATGTTTAGCTAAGAAAATCACAGAAAGATTCTATCTTGTTTGCTGCGAGAAGAATTTAGAATGTAATTTTCGAAAAAAATGAGAAATGGCCGATGTCTATAGGTTTAAAAACTACAACAAACGCAGCTGTTATCAATATTAGATCATATATTGTGTCACATCTTAAATGTTATATTCCTGCTTCTCTCAAAAAACAAAACTCAGAAAATGTAATTTGTATCAACTATTATTATGTTCCTTCTGGATGCATTATTCTTGTTATACCTATTTGTTTCAAACTGAAGTACAGCGATGGACAACATTTAATTTGATACCCTTTCTTGCTTTATCTTTCACGCTGTGAAGTGTGATCGTTTCAAGTCGTATTTATAAATCGTGAAAACAAATACTTAAATGTAGTTGTGTCCTGTTTACGAGTACCGGTAATTTAGTTTTCGTCATTCCTATAAAAATATTGTTTTTGGACATAATACAATATGAAACTACGCTCCACAAGTAATGCGTGCTCTGTCTTGCTAATCGAGAATTCTGATGCATTGTTTTAGTAAATAATAATAATAATAATAATAATATTAATAATAATAATAATAATAATAATAATAATAATAATGGCTAAATTTAATATGCCAGAATTACGGCCGTATTGCCTTCTCTTATACGCAAACAGGATTAAAATCTGCTTAGATGGTAGGGCGGTTGGTTTACAACTGTACATAAAGCACGTTAGTCTGCCCTGAAACTAGGAAAATATAATTTAACAGAGGAGGTGGGTGAAATTTCTAATTTCTGTAGTTTTTGTGCTAGTTGGTTCATTTTTGGCACACATTCCACATATGATAAGCTATAAATACATACTACAAATTTTGATGCATGTCACCCAGATAAAATCTGAGTTATGTCATTTTCTAAAAAAATGGGGGCATACGTTCAAAATCTATCTTCTTGCACAAATTTTAAGTATGTGATCTAGAAAAAAGTACAACATCTTTGATGTAACTAGAAAAGCACTAAGCATCCATATTTAAGAAATATATTCTTAAAATAGTGAAACAAATTATTATTTTGTCAAAAGTTATTTTTTTTTCTAATACGTATTGTTATACAAATTACTTTTTAATTTAAAAAGTAATTGAAATATCAAAAATCAGTTACATTTATTTGTTAACAATACTTTATAGATAATGCAGTAGAAATTTAATGTTCCTAGCATCAAAATTGTAACTACACTTCGAACCTGACGAAATGTGCTGAAAAAAAAGTGTGAGAAAAGAGCTTGTGAAATTTGCATGGAATTAAACTTCAAGGGTGAAGCCATTTAGATATTTGATAGCCGTCCCAACCAGGGTTTAATAATCGTTCTCCTAATCAATTCTAAATTAACATTTATATTTAATTCAATTTTTTCTTTAATAGCAACCCTAGTTAGGTAGGCTATCATTGAGAAAGTCATTGGAAATGCAACAAACGATTTAGGCTACAAGACAAATTACATTTTATAAAGAATATAAGTGATGATTAATAATACTAATCAATGACTTCAGTGCAGTGGAGGATATCATGTCCAGGGTGCTGTCAGGAAATTTAATTTTCGTAAGACTTCTAAGGACTCCCGTGGGATTGTGCCTCTAGCCCCAATCATAATTCCTATAACGTCCCATGTCTTCATGTTATATTTGGTCCCCAAATCGCTGCAGCATGGCAGATAAATTGCCCGTTTTTCTTTGCAGACTTCTCTAGGTTGTTCCTCGCTATTCTCAAAACGGACTGTGGAATCGAGAATGAGTCCACAATTTTTTTTCGGTCCAAAATAATGATGTCTGCTCTTCGAGTTGAACCGTCAGCAGAAAGGCACCCAATGTCCTCGTACACCTCATACTTATCAGCCCGCCGAATTGCATTGGCAATCATGGAGCGAATTTTATTATGACGGTCAATTCTCAGTAATTCTCCCTTCCGGCAAAAACCCAGTACATGGGCTAAGGTTTCTTGCTCATCGCATCTTCTGCAATGGGCAGTACCAAGGCTTCTGCCTGGGAGGTTCTGACTGGAATAACGTTGCAGCTCATTTTGATCGCTTCAGTCCATTGGCTACAGGAGAGTCCCTTCTTGTTGGAAATCCATGCATTTCTTTTCTTCCAGTGGGAATAAAATGTGACACCTTTCCCTTTTCTAGGAAGTTCACTCCATTTCTTAAAGGAGTCCTCACGAAGTGTTCTTCTTAAAAATTTTGGAAGAAAATCGTTAACTTGGTCTGGCTGAAGGCGTACGCGACTAATACTCAGATCAATTTCGTCATGAAGGTTTCGGGTAGCAGCAATATAAGCATAATTTTTATGCTTTCGAGCACCGCAGAGCACTGAAACATGCTCAACATATAAATAAGAGATTGCTGATTCATTAAGTAAGACGAAAATGTGATTTTTGACTCAAAATGACCAACTTGTTATTTTTTTATATTAAGTAACTTAGTTCTCACAAGGACTGTTTTGGAGGGTACATTTAATGTCGTACCCAGCGTTGAGGTATTTAACATGTATGTGTAGTCCTAAAACTTCACACACAGCGCATAATATTTTATTATTTGTTCTGCCGAAAATCCGCGTTTAAAGATGGTGGTTGTTGTTGGTACGCTATGTTTCTTGAACGTGAAAATAACCATAGGTATGCTAATTACTCTAGAATTATGATTCTTTTCATTCCTCCGATCAGGTGCAAGTTCTATATGTGTACAGTCTGGTAAACTAAACTACACTGCGAACAGTAGCGCATAGTTGGTTGAACAGCTAAAGTGTCTGTTTTCCTCGCTGTTAGCCCGGGTTCGAATCCGGTGTATTTATGCAGAATGTGTGGTGGACAAGGGCAATTTTCGTGGGATAGTGCAGTTTTCCCTGCCGGCATTACACCAGTGCTCCAATATAATTTTTGACACAGAAAAATAAAATGATAAATAGGAGAAAATCCACAAACGATTAGGGAAAACACGGGAATTTTACTGGAAGCAAGTAAAGAGATAGGTTTGGAAGTAAATCCCGAAAAGACAAAGTATACGATTATATCTCGTGACGAGAATATTGTACGAAATGGAAATATAAAAATTGGAAATTTATCTTTTGAAGAGATGGAGAAGTTCAAATATCTTGGAGCAACAGTGACAAATACAAATGATACTCTGGAGGAAATAAAACATAGAATAAATATGAGAAATGCGTGTTATTATTCGGTTGAGAAACTTTTATCATCCAGCCTGCTGTCAAAAAATGTGAAAGTTAGAATTTATAAAACACTTACATTATCGGTTATTCTTTATGGTTGTGAAACTTGGACTCTCACTTTGAGAGATGAACATAGGTTTGGGGTGTTTGAGAATAAGGTGCTTAGGAAAATATTTGTGGCTAAGAGGGATGAAGGTACAGGAGAATGGAGAAAGTTACACAACACAGAACTGCACGCATTGTATTCTTCACCTGACATAATTAGGAACATTAAATCTAGACGTTTGAGATGGGCAGGGCATGTAGCACGCATGGGCGAATCCAGAAATGCATATAGAGTGTTAGTTGGGAGGCCGGAGAGAAAAAGACCTTTAGGGAGGCCGAGACGTAGATGGGAAGATAATATTAAAATGGATTTGAGGGAGGTAGGATATGATGATAGAGAATGGATTAATCTTGCTAGGATAGGGACCAATGTCGGGCTTATGTGAGGGCGGCAATGAACCTCCGGGTTCCTTAAAGCAAGCAAGTAAGTAAGCAAAATAAAATAGTACTCATAATATTTATTTACTAATAATTACTAACAATGCGTCATGGCATGCAAACGAAAATTAATTTATATAAGAGGAATATAATATCCCGATATTTTAAAATAATTTTCAGTCAGACTTGCGAACATATCTGTACTATTATCTGTAAAATTAGTAGACGTTTATTGTTTTGTTAGAAATAATGTTAAATGATCCTACTCATCTTCTCTGATTCACTGCAATAAAATTAATATGAGCAAAATACATTTCAAATTTAGTCTGAAATCTCCTTTTAATGCATCGCTGTATTGATCTCTCGTATTTTGGTATTGCAATGGTGACTTACAAATGAACCTAAAAACACGCAAATGACCATTGCTCATCAGGTCTTGAAATGTTCCAAGTAACAATCAAACGTATTAGTATTACATCCGTACAAACAAGTGCAATCGCAATTTATCTGCTTCTAATTCAGAATAGCAAGTGAGCGCCACGGTCGTGGTCTGGTTCGAGGCAGCGAGCAAAGTCCTGCGGTTAAGCAGGTTTTCCCTCGATATATAGCACTCATTTCAATCAATTTAAATGCACGATTCGTCACGTGAAATGCCATTTCGTAATCAACATTTATCTCGACTTCAATAGGATCATATTTAATATTTGATAAAACATCGTTAAATAACGAATTAAAGTTAAGAATTTATTAAACTACCTGTTCTAGTTCATGGCGTACATTGTCGAAGACCAAAGATTTTTATTTCCATGTAAAAGTAATATAAAAATCACTGGATCTGGATCATATTTTTTATTGAGAAATATGTAATAAGACAAAAAATATTTAAAAATAATTTCTCAAAGTGCCAAGGTTTCTGGATCAGATTTAATCTTTGATGAAACAGTAAGGGTCATATTCATAGACATTCTTAGTGCGGGCTTCCGGTGGATGATCAGCGAACTAACGTTTTTCTTATTCACAAACCAGTGTTAGCGCTATGATATGATATGAATCCTATACAAGTAATCAGTCGATAACCGGGGCTAGTTTAGCACGCTCGTAGCGCGGGCTAGCGAAATATCTATGAATAGCACCCTAAGAGACTAGTGCTCGGTTCCTGGAACGACAGTTACCTGTACAACCCCAGAAACAAAATATTTCCCCATTCTTAAAGTTTCTGGTAAAGAACGATTCATATCACAACGACTTAACAACGGTTTTCAACCCAGAATTATTTGAATAATATTACATGAATGTATTTCACAACTAATGCAAAAAATAGGAAATTAATCTCGAAATAAGATCAAATTTATGTTTAATTATCATTATTAAACAAACATGACACAGTACGACAACCACGATTCATTCATTCTTTTAGTGTTCTCCTCTTTCCTATTTTCTGCCTTCCTCTTCATTTCCTCATATGATCCACATATATATATATATATATATATATATATGTCTTCTATCATCTGATATCTTCTTCTACTCCGAACTCTTTTTCCGTTCACCATTCCTTCCAGTGCATTCTTCAGTAGGCAGTTTCTTCTCAGCCAATGACCCAAACACTTCCTTTTCCTCTTCCTGATCAGTTTCAGTATCATTCTTTCTTTACCCACTTTTCCAAACAGCTTCGTTTCTTATTCTGTCTATTTCACACGCTCCATTCTTCTCCATATCCACATTTCAAAGCTTCTATTCGCTTCTCTTCACTTCGTCGTAATGTTCAAGTTCCTGTCCCCAAACGATACAAAGCACTTCACTAGTCTCTTCCTTAGTTCTTTTTCAGAGATTAGCAGAAAATGCTCCTTTTTCTATTAAAAGCTTCCTTGGACTTCGCTATCCTCCTTTTGACTTCCTGGCAGCAGCTCATGTTACTGGTTGTAGTAAATCCCAAGTATTTGAAGCTGTCCACTTGCTCTAGTGCCTCATTTAGAATTCACAGAAAAAGGATCGTTCAGGAAGGAGACTTTGCGAAGCCTAGATTGATTTAAATCAATTTTAAGTGATAAAGACTGTGAAAAAATAATATTTGGCGTTACGTGTTCACACGAACTCTGTGCTTATATTCAGCGTTGCCAATTTAGCGACTTTTAATTGTTTTTTTGGAGGCAATTTCTTTTAATTTTTTATTGCTTAAGTAGGGATTTAGTGATTTTTCAGGGTCCTCTAGCAACAAAAATAAAACTTCATCAATTGATAATGAGTAATTAAGCGATTTTTGAACTGCGGTTTGACGACTTTCCATATACTTTCTATTTAAAGACTAACAGCTTGTTTGCAAATTATTGTGAGTTTTTTTTCTGTACTGAACAACTGAGAAGTAAGGAGATACAAATAATAGGATAAAAATGTTACTACATCATATATAAAACATAGGTGAAAATTGTATTACCCGTTACACAGAAAAAATTCAACCGACGTTTTCAAGGTGCCAATATATTTAAAAAATTAGCTTTTCTAAAATAAAAAAGCAGAAATCGAACCCACGACCAAGCACAGCTTGGAATCAGTAGACAAGCGCCTCTGCAGACTGACTACGCTGGTGACTTATGAGATTAGTGAAGTAGCTGAGAATTAACTGACGTGTAATCGGGCATGGAAATTGCATTTTCATAAAGAAAAAAAATTAAAATAATTATAGTAAATTTACCCATAATGTAATAAGTGAAAGTTATTGATTTTGATGCAAAAATGAACAATGAAAAATAAAAAAGTAATATAGGCTAATTTACTGTAGAATAACCCAGAAGTAACAAGTGTTTATGTGGAGTGTCTGCACGTATATAACGAAGCATAGACTCTTTATTAAACTTTGAATTTATGCATAGGAAAATGCTTTTTATTTACATTTTGTACCGTAAATATTTCATTTTATTTCAATTTCTCCTAGTGCCAAATATTATAATGATTAAAAAAATCACTTACAAACTTGAGCCGTTCTTAAGCAGTTTCCACCAGCACTAGGTCATATATGTAAAAGTTATTAGCTGGAAAACAGAGTCTTACTGTCTTAGGTTTATTCCATATGCTAAAAGGCTAAATTGTATATTACTTTCCAGCGGAAGACACATCTTACCTGATAATCCAATTGCTCTAATCAAAGGCTCATCTATAAAAAACGTTCTACGCAGCATGCTCAAAATCGTCTTTTTCTCCACTTTGCTTGCAGACACTATGTCGTATTCCATCTCATCTGGCTAAACAAAGTAGAGAATGTTCTTTTCATTGATTTTAAAGTATCTCATGCATTCAGAATAACAATTCTTAAGGGATTACATACACTTCCTGGAATAAAAAATTCAATTTTGTTTTCTATAGTAACACAGACTCCTTTATTGCAGAGCGAATACTAGTTATCTTCAGGTCTTTCATAATTAAACATAGGTTAGCGTCACTTGGTTGGGATTTTGGTATTTCAAGTCGTCTTCATTTGTAATTTTGTTGTTGCATTTTCCGAAAGTGTATGTTTAAGCGTTTCAGTTACAATTAAGTTTTTAATTTATTCAAGTTGAGTGTTGTGGTATTCATTTTATCTTTCTATTTGTGAATAAAGAGTAGTTCTACTGAAATAATAACCGTAAATCTTATTTAATTAAACATAATTTATTAAACAAATGTAGGCTGTATGTATATTCTGTCATAAACGAAAAATTTAATCACATACAGGCTCAAGGTATTGTTGGTTTTGAAGCATAACTTTTGTTGGAGTGTGGTGTTTAATTAATCTAATTTCCAAAGTAAAAGCCATTAGATTCCATGATCTTGAGCCACATTTCAGTGAGGTTTGTTAGCTAGTGACGGTATCAATTTCTGTTTTTTTCATGCGGAAAATTCGGTAATACCCATTTCAGCATCTTCCGATTTTGGAAATTTCTTCCATATAGTAAGTAGTAATGGATCAAAACAAATGGTAGGTTATATGAAGGCGCAAGATTGGAGCTATCTGCTGGGTTTAGTAGCAGTTCTATTCCTCCAAATGTGTGAATGTTTTCCGTAGTTGTTTTGTAGTCTCGCATTGTCAGATTGCAAAATTAAGTCCAAGGTCCAGCACCGAAAGTTACCCAGCATTTGCTCATATTGGGTTGAGGGAAAACCCCGGAAAAACCTCAACCAGGTAACTTGCCCCGACCGGGAATCGAACCCGAGCCACCTGGTTTCGCGGCCAGACGCGCTGACCGTTACTCCACAGGTGTGGACTGTATGTATGTATGTATGTATGTATGTATGTATGTATGTATGTATGTATGTATGTATGTATGTATGTATATATGTATGTATGTATTATATATGTATGTATGTATATTTGTATGTATGTATGTATGTATGTATGTATGTATGTATGTATGTATGTATGTATGTATGTATGTATGTATGTATGTATGTATGTATGTATGTACTTTTTTGTTGAGCAGCATGTTACATTACATGTCTAGGTTTACCTTCAAGTACCTTATCGATTTACATTATATATTATTATGTTGCTAATATAGAATAAGTATGGATTAGTGTAGTACATCTACGATGTGTAACTGTCAAGATAATATTGTTACCTCTTAGTCTAACTTATTTTCCTATTCCTAACCTATGAAGTACTGAAATCTATTTACATATTCTAGCATTTAAATATTTACAGTATTTACATATTTACTATCTTTTGATGAGCCTATTTTCAAATAAATTATATCCTCTAATATTCTAGCTTATTTACAGAATATAAGTAACCTATTTTGGGTGCTTATCACTTAATTCTGATTTTTAACCTCTTTATCTTCCAAATAACTTATCCTTATATACTAGCCAGCCTATTGTAGTTGTTCAAAGCAAACTTTATAAAATATTTTATGAAAGTTTTCACTAATTTTGTCTTGTCCACAGGCCACTTCCCACCACATTTATGTATAGACTGGATTAGTGTTCCTCTTTTCTTTCCTAATTTCGTACAGTCATAAATAATATGATTCACTGTTTAATCCCCATCTCCACAGACACATGTTGCACTGCTCTTGATTTTAAAGCGATGGAAAAGTAAGCTAATTATGTTCTATATTAAGAAAAGTTTAGCACTTCAGAGTGTGAATGCTATTAATAAAACAAAAACTTTTATCTATAAAACTCTGCTTCGGAGAAAAATGTTTTATGCAACATACACATGAAGAACAAACTATTATTATTATTATTATTATTATTATTATTAGTATTATTATTATTATTATTATTATTATTATTATTATCGTCATCATTTATTAAGCTTTATATAATAAACTATGGAAGTTCTTGATTGCTGACTTTGCAATGTAATACTACAGCACCCTGAACAGCAAATAGAGAGAAAAACAAATTTCAATAGTAATATGTAGAGAGCGGAATTTTAGGCCCTAAAAAGTGGCATTTCAGGCGCCTAAAATAGGCTCTTAAACTCCTTTATTTAGGCTCTATAAAATAAAAACTAGGCTTTTTATGTTAAAGAATGTCACTAATATAAGATTCAACATTTATTTAATGCAAAATTCAAGGATTGAAAGAAACTTCCACACATTTCACAAGGATACACATGCATACACAAAATGAAAACAATCTGTCTTTAAGTTAGTGTTTTTCATTCACCAATCACATTTCCATAGTTTGCTTCACAATAGATGATCAGCACCTATTGTGGCGCTACCGACGTAGCTCAGTCGGCTAAGGCACTTGCCTGCCGTTCTGGAGTTGCGCTCGGGCACATGTTCGATCCCCGCTTGGGCCGATTATATGGATGAATTTTTTCCGAGGTTTTCTCCAACCGTAAGGCAAATGTCAGGTAATCTATGGGGAATCCTCGGCCTCATCTCGCCGAATATCATCTCGCTATCACCAATCTCATCGACGCTAAATAACTCGTAGTTGATACAGCGTCGTTAAATAACCAAGCAAATACGCCTATTGTGGCTATTGTGTCACTCACTGCTGTAATAATAATAATAATAATTTGTCCCGCAGGAGTTTTTTACACGCCAGTAAATCTACTGACATAAGCCTGTCGCATTTAAGCACACTTAAATGCCATTGACCTGGGCCGGGATCGATCCCGCAACGTCGAGCACAGAAGGCCAGCGCTATACCGACTACACTACCCAAGTCGACTGAAAGTTAGAATTTTAGGATTGAAAGATTGTAAGAATGAGAAGAGGTGGCCTAGAGGTACTTTTTTATTGTGTTGTTCACTGCTAGGAAGAAGTTGTTATTCGTCTTGGACTGTAAACAGTACAGGGTGTTAAGAAAAATAGTAAACAGTTACGAAAAATGGTGCAAAAATTAAAAAAAAAAAAACTTAAAAAAAAAGGTACTAACGCCGAAATAAGGCATTTTAGGCACTATAAAACCAATTTATTTATACCTATATTTTCATGTAAATATTAAATCTCAAGCCTGTATGTATCAAGGAAAAAATAGGTTTTTGCCTAAGTTCCGCTGTCTAGTAATATGTTATTGGAGAAGCTCTGAAACGAAATGTTAAAATAATTCTTAAACGAGGAGAACAAGGGACATGAGGAAACTATAACAGATATACTAGAATGTTATGAACAAGTGGTAAATATGAATGATTATGTAAACGAATAATTTGCTTTTATCTGTAATTAAACCCAGACTGTCCGTCACTCTAGCTACCATAGGCCTATTGAATTTTAAAGCATTTAGAAGAAACATGTGTTGAGTAAATTTCTTACAAAAAGAGTAAGACTATATCAACAATACAAGATGCCTGACTGTGAAACGAACGAACCCGGTTTCAAATTCTGGTTGGAAAAAGTTTTCTCTATGAGGTTTTTCCATGTCTTTTCCATCAACCCATAAAGAGCAAATGCTGGGTAAATTTCGGCGCTAGATACTGGATTCATTCGCTGGCATTATCATCTGCATCTCACTCAGACGCTAGATAACCATAGTAGTTGATAAAACGTCGTAAAATAACAAAAACAATCCAAGTGATTGTGTATTGTGTTAGTAATGTAAATGAGCAACCTAAATGCCACACTACAGCTGGATTAAGACTCAGTAGGAATTATGGACCAAGACTATACAATTCAGTATTGAAAAATAATCCAGACCTAAGCAATTTACACATTCTTAAGTTTAAAAATAAAGTGAAAATATTTGTATGATATTTGATAAATTTTATTATAATTTTTTAAGTGTTACTAGCATTATATGGTACTAATTTTTATTGTATTTATCTGATGCATGCACCCTGTAAGATAAAACATTGTAATAAATATAAATATATCATTTTCTTAATTAATAACAGTGTATACCTCCAATAAATGATTCCTTAGCATCGCCACAGATACACTTAATTGTACTTGTCACTATATCTTGTCACTAGAAAGTTATTGAAATTTATATTTTCCCCGCCATTCATAAAATATTTTGATATGATACATCTTGCACAAAAGGAGAGATCTATAACTGAAACTCGATTAATATATTTCAGTATTATTTGTATTTATCCTGGTAATAATGAACAGTTTGACTCGTAGACATTTTGTTTTTTCAGCATTAACTTCCCATGGTTGTACGAGAAGATTCGAAGAGAACGACAGTTACGTAGACTTTCAGCTCCCCACTACTACCATTAATGCACAACACAATGTCAATACGGCGGTTGCTGTCGTCTGCGATACAACGAACTTTTCTGTTGATTTTCGAGTTTGGCATTTTTTCCGGTTATTATATGTTTTTTTAAGTTGTGTTAACTCTCGCTAGTGGTTTTATATTTTATTTTATCCGTCTTAATATTTATTTTATTATTGTAAATATTTTTGTTTTATCACTATTATTATTATTATTATTGTTATTATTATTATTAATGAATTATTTTGTATTAAAATCGTTGTATCATTTCTATCACGATTATTCTATTATTATTATTATTATTATTATTATTATTATTATTATTATTATTATTATTATTATTATTGTTGTTGTTGTTGTTGTTGTTGTTACTATTCTTTATATCATCAGCATTATTATTTGAACCCTGTAAAATTTATGTAGACTACTGGACTGTACCCGAGCACGAGCATTATGCATATTTCGGGTATCTATAGATTGACAAATGGAACTGAAACCCTGACCGAGTTTTTACGTGAGCGCTGGCTGTCTTGGGGAGGAGAAAGTGAGAAAGCACGGGGGGAAGTGAGAGAGCACTATGCTATTATACTTGCAGGTCCACTCACAGTTTGTCAAACCTGCTAACAAAAGTATTAAAAGGTTGACTAGTTGCCTGCAATGCTAGCATAATGGAACCTTCCTAGCCGACAGTCGAGGCAAAAATGAAGAATCCGTTATTGTGGTAATACTGGAGAGTGGTTCTTCTATCGGTCGCGATGCCCACACACACCCTCTCAGATACTTACGTGGTGATTGGTGACTAAATGACGAGGAGCGAGGGAGAGAGAAGAAAGAAAGAGAGAGATTCCAGAAGTTGGCGTGTTTTACGGGGTTTCACTTGAAGTTGTCGAACTATATTCATATGTATTCAATTCAAATGTAAATTGTAAATACATTTGAATTTGAATTTGAAATAACGGGGCTTTCCTTTTGACCAATTGTTTGGGAATGGCATGATTAGGCTAATCCTCCGCTGGTAACATGAATAATATACTATTCGTTGGTGACAGAGGTTGCATGCCACTCCAGGTATTACGTAGATAAACAAATACTATAGATATATTTATTTCTGGAACCATTTTCACTATTAAATTAAGACTTTTTTAGACACAAAAAATAACATAGGCCTATTTATCATAAAAGGGAACACAATAATATAGTTTTAAGGTGCCGAAAAACAGTCAATACAAATATGTCCTTGTAGTCTGCCACACTTAGAACATTGTCTTCAATTTACTGTCTTTCTCTCGAGAGCAGAAATAACAGCTAGAACATTTTTGTAGCTTGGCGGATTTGAGTTCGGTCTCTTCGGGATCCCTATCTCGTTTCAATAAAGTAATGTTTACATAGAGGTCACTAGTAAATTCTTGTCTTAACGTCGTTTCATGTGAGGAGATACAAGTTGGAAAACCAGGTTCTTAAAACATTCCTTTCTTTTCAGGTTTCACGGTGATTTTTTGACGTAACAGGACCAATTAAGTTAGATCAACTAGACTGAGAATTCCAAAGAACATACGTACTTGTCAACGGCGCGTGTATCTTGAAACGGTATAATTATATACCATTTTGTCGAACATGTCATTTACTCCTTTTAGGCATGGAAGACACTATGTTTTATGTCATTGATAGCAAATTGTGAGGACTATACTTTATTTTTTCCATTCTATATGTTATCGTTTACAATGTATATATATTATCATCAATATCATCATCATCATCATCATCATCATCATCGTCATCATCATCATATTTATATGCACTATCCACAAAATCTGCAAAGTTTGGACCTTTCACATTTATACTAGATGGCATTTCAGACAAATCGACAAAGAAGTAAATTTCACTACATGCGGTCGAAACCTCACATGCTATTTAAACAAAGGATAATAAGAAATTGACATTCAGAAGAGTAGAGGATGATGCATACTATGTATGACGGTAGAATTCAAAGAAAGCAGGAGGAAATTCTTGCCAACGTTAAAGGTAACAGGGGTGGGGCACAACCCCAAAGAACAATTAAAACCGCTCACAACTGTAAATAACGGACTATCGCCAAAACAGTGAATATTGTGAATCTTGACAATCAAGTGAGATTGCATAGACGGACATAAAACAGTGAACAGAAATATCAATGTAACACATATAAAAATATCTCTTTAGTATTGCGCGCAACCCTTGTTACTTTCGGAGGGTTAATGGGCCCAATGGTCTGAGCTATACGATGGTGAAGGTGAAATCTTTATGTAATGCCGAAACAAAATAAAATCTTAACACTCCGGTAACAGAATTCAAAATATTTTTCATAACCAAATCATCGTGACAGTTTGAAATATCAATAATTATAGTTGTCAGGTATTTCGCATTAAAACAAGGCTTGATTACATCCGTGGCAGATTATTTGAGGTTTTACCACTCTAAGGACTCGACTTCATATCTCATCGTGTTAGAGCGGAAATTGTAATAGACGAAGACATCTTTGGGGCAGGTATTGAAGGAGTAATCGTCTTTGCAATTTTCCAAAAATTGTTAAATAAAAATCACGATCATGATAATTATGATCATCATACTGATCGACTTACTTCCCCTTTCCATTGTGTAAGAAAGCAATGTCTAGATGACTAAAAGACCTAAGATATCTACAAGTTCAGTGCTTTATTCTTATTATTTATATATTAATTTGTCCTACCGAATTTATCTGTAATATTGACACTTAATATAAAGGGATCCGGTGCTGTGGATTGAATTCGGCGTAGCTCAGTGGCCAGAGCGCTTGGTACGTAGAACCAAGGACCCGGGTTCGATCTCCGGCGCCGGAGCGAATTTTTCTCCTAAAATATTAAGTGTCAATATTACAGATAAATTCTGTATGACAAATTAATATATCTATAATATTCTCTCAGCTAGCAGTGCATAATAACTGCGGATTCCCGGCCAACAAGTCACTCAGCTGAGTGCGCTCCTAGTATAATGGCAGTTGACATTGGATAACATCAACATATATATATATGGCGGAACAACTGGATAATACCCACGCCAGACCAATATCGATAGTCGACGCTATTCGCTGGCCACTAGTCACCGGGCCGTACCGAGCCGTATCAAACAAAATATAATCGAAATGGTGGTAGTCAAATTCGCGACTATATTCTTAAATAATTCACTCATTAGTCAAGTTCAAGGTTTTATGTAGTACAACGGCGGTTTTTTGAATGCATTAAAAGAGAATGAAGATGTAATAAGATCATAAACTAGGTTATCACAAGGAAATTAACAGGAAAAAAGGTGTGTTTCACGGAATACCATTAAAATGACGGAAAGTAAATTTTCGGTTAAAGTTCGCCAAAGCGTAAAGTACGTAATTATGACGGCGTTGCTGTTTTATTTCTGGCCTATAGAAAAATACCTAGCCTTTTACGAAAAAAAATTTTAGGGACCATGAAATTATTCACCGCTTTTATTATAGGCCTATTAATTTTTTATCAATATTACGAATCAAAAACAGTCATATTATATAATTTTAACTACTACATGGACGAATGAAATCAAGCTAACCTAACCAAAGCTAACCTAACCTAACCAAAGCTAACCTAACCTAACCAAAGCTAACCTAACCTAACCAAAACTAACCTAACCTAACCTAAGCTAAGCTAACCTAACCAAAGCTAAGCTAACCTAACCAAAGCTAACCTAACCTAATCAAAGCTAACTTAATCAAAGCTAACCTAACCTTCGTAAATGCAAGGTCTGTAACCGAATCAAGAAGATATCTCAATAATTTAATCTGCAATGTACACGCAAAAATAAATTCAAGTAAGGATCACGCTCCCACTACATGAGAGGTCCACGCATGCGCTAAAGCAAAACTGTTTCTGTCCCGAGCCTCTCATCTAAGGCACTCGTCATAATTTACTCGCAACATTTACGCTAATACACATTGTCGCTAACAGTGGTGCTATCTCTCAATAATGTTCAGAACGAAGGAGGTAGACAGAGAGAGAGAAAAAAAGAAATATAGCACAAAACTATTTTGTCTCGAGACTCTCATCTAAAACACGTAATAAGTCACATAATCTACTTGCAATATATTTGCGCAAATACACTTTGTAGCTAACACTGGTGCTATCTCTCAGTAATGTTCAGAACGAAGGAGGCAGAGAGAGAGAGAAAAAAATTTCTCCCGCCAACTACGCCACACACCAACGTCATGTTCTTATGTTGGTGACATTGTGTATTTACTTAAATTTGGTGGTAAATGTAACGGCACGGTTCAAAGTGACCGTGGTAATTCTCCAGTATAGCGTATATATATGGCTAACTTGGAGTCAGGCCATAAAGGGAAACATCGAAGGAGGAAAGTTCGATCCGGTGCTGTGGATTGAATTCGGCGTAGCTCAGTGGTCAGAGCGCTTGGTACGTAGAACCAAGGACCCGGGTTCGATCCCCGGCGCCGGTGCGAATTTTTCTCCTAAAATATTAAGTGCTTAATTCTCAGTTGTGGTGGATGATGGAGTTCAAAATAACTCCCACAGTAATATGAAATATTTTAATTACATTCGCTTTGGAATATTTTAAGTCACTGATTGCAGAAATGTAAACCCTGCCGTGGTTTAGACACTAGAGGAAATACATCAAATGGGATGGAAGTTTGATCCCAGGAGAGATTTTGTGAGATTATAATCGACAAAACTGCCTTGGAACTGGGTTTCTTCATCCACTTCGGCTTTCTCTGTTAGTTTTATTCATTCTCCTCACTGCTTTATTCTGTACTTATGACGAATATTGTAACTGATTTCTGGAACTGAAGGCGTTACAAGAATTTTTATTACTTGATAGTAAAACTCATTCGTAGTAATGATGAGAATTGGCTGAAAGTCTCACTTGCATATACATTTGATTTCAAATGGACTATACAAATGTTTATTGCAGTGATGTCAAAGCAAGCGCATTTTTCTGACCTTGACGTCGTGCGCGGGCATTAAGCGCTAGGTATGCTAGGAGGAATAAGCAGCCTGTTGGATTAAGAAAACAGTGGTGCACAAACTTCAAATGGAACGTAAAATTTTATGTCGTTATTTTTATATGGCTTCTTTCTGTTTGTTATTTTCTATATTGTCTGTATAACAAAAGTACTAACGTCTATTTCTTAGCCTAATATTGCAGTTGTGTTTTAAACGTTAATAACATAATAAAGAGTAAAGAAGGAATATTCACACAAATTACATAATAACTACAACTATACTATACTA
Organism: Periplaneta americana; assembly: GCF_040183065.1. Taxonomy (NCBI): domain Eukaryota; kingdom Metazoa; phylum Arthropoda; class Insecta; order Blattodea; family Blattidae; genus Periplaneta; species Periplaneta americana. Next base: position 26,639,680 of record NC_091128.1, read on the forward strand.
AGTGAATTAAACATAATGAAAGTGTTATCCCAAAGAAAGACACTGAATATGGCATGATAAGTTGAAATTGATATTGACGGTATCTTTAGCCTTATAAAAGTTATCAAAACAATATTATAGTACAAAGAAAAGTTGCCTAGGTATATGTTTTAACTGTAACTGATATTACATAATAAAACTCTTATCGCATTATGCTTTTAGGTTATACTAGCCGTACCCGTGCGCTCCGCTGCACCTGTTAGAAATAAATATAAAGTAATTACATAATTAAAATAGGACGTTTGATCCAGGGAACATTCGTGTTTGTTAGAAGGATAAATCGTTTAATATGTTACTTAATTGAAATTGTATTTAAATAATTAAATTGCGATCATTTTAGTCCAGAGATCACTCATTTGGTGCAATGACAATTCCTTTAACATGTTTTTTTATTTGTTATTGCACGCAACTATAGTTTAATGAAGATTGTCATATCATTTAGTTTTATTGTGTATACTTTATGTTACTTGCTACATGGTTCCATTGAATTATGATAACTTAATTTTAACCCTTGTTTTCTACGTCTTCAGTAAATGGCGCTTGGCTCACTATGGTTCTGAAACCTTCAAATAACTTAAATAGTGATACAGCATAAACAGTGATATGTAATTATATTTCTTTCTTTCGAAAATGTAACAATTCACGATCTCCTATGTACCATTGCCATGGAATGAATACATGTGTTTTTTCTTCCTACTCAAAAATTTTATATTTTGCACATGGGAATTACTGCAGGAACAACAACGCTACAATCTGAGGCGGCGGTGAAAACGTATTGTATTATTATTTTAAAAGTCTATTAGACCTACCAAATTTTGCATAGAATAAAACTTATCGGAAATCATTTTTAAAGAAACTTTTGTTATGTAACATTTTTCACAAAAAAACAATAATAAGCGAGATATTTCGATTTAATTCAGGCCCCGTTAAATGAAGTATTTTGAATGCCATATAGCCTAAAATCTAAATTACAACGAACTTAACTTATATTTCAATTTTCATCGAAATCCGTTCAGCCATTATCGCGTGAAAAGGTAACAGACAGACAGACAGACAGACAGACAGACAGACAGACAGACAGACATACAAACAAAAATTTCAAAAAAGCGATTTTCGGTCTCAGGATGAATAATTATACATGTTAACACCAATTATTTTTGGAAAAGGGAAAATTACCAGAAAATTTTCGGCTACATATTATTATATTATATTATATTATATTATATTATATTATATTATATTATATTATATTATATTATACAAAAAGTGCGCTGATAACGGATGTACTCCGATAAGAAAGTTTTTAATTTGTTGTGGGGGCTCTTGAATCTCAGAAGCAACAACCTTTACAACAGCGCAACATAATCTGCTTGGCTCATTACCCATTTTTTTTTTTTGCATTGCATTTATTGCATATATAGTCTATTTTATGTATTTTAACACGATTCAATTGAGCATAGTTAAAATTTGAATTATAAAATAATGGATTGCTAAGCTAACGTACTATTACTGCATACTAAATCAATACACTCTCGTTGTTCATTAATTCTCTGAGATTAAAATGAGTGTGTACATAAACATTATTTTAAGAAATACAGAAAACGAATGTACAAAAAAGCCTATCAACTTTTCTGTGCAAAGGAATAGTTTAATAGCTTTCGATTGTTGCTGTCCAAGGCCCCTTTTTCGATTGTTGTTGCCCAAGGCCCCTTATAGACGAAGTCATTTGTTCTTAATTCATTGCACCGTCGTAGGTGGCGTTATTTTAATTTTAAAACTCATTTATCTCATTAAATATGAGTCCTATCAAAATTTTGTAAAGAATAAAAGTTATCGAAAATCATTTTTAAAGAAATGTTTGTTATGTAACATTTGTCACAAAAATCAATAATAAGCGAGATATTTAGATTTATTTAATTCAGGCCCCCTTATAACCTCCCTTTTAAATAAAGTATTTCGAATGCCATATAGCCTAAAATCTAAGTTACAACGAACGTAATTTATATTCCAATTTTCATATAAATCTGTTCAGCCATTATCGCGTGAAAAGGTAACAAACATACAGACAGACATACAAACAAAAATTTCAAAAATGCGATTTTCGGTTTTCAGGGTGGTTAATTATATATGTTAGGACCAATTATTTTTGGAAAATCGAAAATTACCAGAAAAATTTCGGCTACAGATTTATTATTAGTATAGATTGGTGCTCAACTTTCTGTTATCAGAATATTAAATTATCTCGAAATCTGCTGAAGCTATAGAGCTGACGTTTTACCAACATATAGGCACGTATATTTTGTTTGTGATGTAACAGTATTTGCTTTGTTAATTTATTTCTTTACAAACATTTTCCATGCGAATATTTTCAAACATTTTAATACACTATCTTCAGTAATATGTATTTACGATTTATTAGATTTACGAAAACATTGTTTTAGTACCTGTAAGGCTACTAAACAAACATCTGAAAATTTCACTTTTCTGTAAAAAAATTGAGAAAATATTCCTTTTGAATAAAAAAGCAAACTTGTGAAAAATAAACATTAAAACTAAAACTTACATTCTTATAATGCACTTATAATACTTCTCAGACAAATATAAAAATTAACATGGATACAGTTTTAATAAGTTCTCTTCCGTTCATCCATTGAATCAGTGCTGGCCATCCCTGTATATAGCTCGACCAAGTGGCATTTACTACCTCTTTCGTCTGCCTCTTTCCTTTCCGCTGTAAAGCGCTCAGTCTCTCCTGGGCTCTAAAGCGCGCGCTTGCTCCTGTGGGCATCAGTTGACATCACTGGTTTATTGTATATAAAGTGACTATAGCACATGTTTTCTCTGAGCCTTTCAGTTTTTCGTATAGTTCTTAATTATTCATTTTTACATTATCATTACTTCATCGTCTCTAAATACGTAGTTTCTGGGAGAAAATAATTAATATTAATGTTATTCTTAGTTTTTTTAAACCGTACGACCATGAACGCTGCGGCGTGCGAAACAGTCATGTCCTAGCTTATTCTATGACAAGCGAGCATTGCTATACTGGAAATATTCACCATAGGCATTTCCTCCCATGCAGTGTACAGTAAGGCGAGGATTGTGAGAAGTTTAGAGAGAATAACATATTAAGTGACAGGAGGTGATATTTCCCTGCACCAAAAAATGCAAAAACTTTTCAGACGTTAATAACATTACCTCTCCGATTTTTACTAGCTTTAATTTCAAACCAGTATATTTTGAAAAGGTAAAATTCAATGATGGACACAGGAAAGCCATTTCGTTGCACATTGTAAAGTCACTCGAATAATCTAGAAAATGAAAGAAAACAGCTGTAGTAAGCCAGGTAAATGTGCTTAAACTGTTTTACCATAAACTTGGTCAAAGTAATATATACAGTATATATATATATATATATTACCTACGCCATTTACATTGTATATCTTGGTCCAGTGGAAATTACTAAAAATTAGTAGAGCTCACTGGTGCTGTTGCTTTTCATTTTATTTGTGGTCCGAGTGATTTTAAAAATAACTACGAAATGACGTTCTTGTACATTATAAGTTAATAACAATATCTGTTTAATAGTTTTCCCTTGTTATAACTAAGTTTTTATATCTAAAACATTAACAACTTTTACATTGAAATTAATTTCCTTCCAGGTACTCACATATCTTTCCTTGCGTACAACGGATGTGGAGTGAACATTTCTCTTCAAGTTTGATCCAGGTGTGAAAAAATTACAAAACTTATTCTTCTTTCCACATACGTCATAGATAAATCTGCCAACACTTTTTGCAGACATTTTTAATGTGTGATTGTAACATACAATTTTGAAAGAGAATCGGAAATATTGTATAAATTTAATAAAACATTATTCTTCTTGTCATCTTAAACCAGAAGATTTGGAGCTTACAGATTAGTTTCCTAGATACGGTGTTGACTGTTTGAAAACAATACAAATTTCATTTAGCGTCACCATAGTAATGTGAAATGAGAACAAGTTATATTTTATTCGTAGGGAATACACTTACATTCACAATTAACTTGAAGAATGCAATGCATAGATATAAGGGTATATACAGAAAATAGGACCTGTATTTTAGATTTGCACAAGACTGTTACGCATACAATTTTATTGAATTACTAGCCGTTCCCGCGCGCTTCGCTGCACTTGTTATAAATAAATATCATTGACTTAAATCTGTTATATGTCCAAATACAGCTTTGTTATCAATCAATTATAAACCGTTTGCTCCTGAATTACTTTCAAAGTTGTATTTAGAACTATGAATGTAGCTGTTATTACCAAACAATGGGTTATGGAGTTGTTCGATTAATTCTACAGGGACATCACTTTATTTTTACCAACATTTTTAACATCAACCTGGCTATACTCGGAAACACTGTTTCCCCCTTCCATTACAGGAGTTTGATGTTACTAGTGCAATTTGTAAACAAATCATTTTACTAGGTATAGGAGGAGAGAAAATTAGTGTATCCATTTATGTTGTAGGGAAATACGATATTACGATTTTCAGTTTGATCATCACTTTTACGGAAGTTATCAAAATACAGTAGAGTAGTAACATTTTTTTTTCAAAAACTCAACTTTTCAGGCGGCTATGTTCGTTATGTAATGTCTACTTTATTTAGCATATTAATTATTGATGTTATCATACAATATAGAGAGTGCATTTAAATTGAGGGGGTCATAAGTAAAGGGCTGTAAGTGCACTTAAGTTATTTTTTAGAAAATGGGGTTAAATTATTTAAGCTTTCGTAAAATCGGTGAAAATTTTTATTTAAATTTTAATGTGTGATGCGATTAAAATATCCCTTTGCCACTAAAATTTTAGGTACTTTTGTTTACACTGGATGCACTTAACTCATGTTATTACAAATGTCACTAGCATTCCTTTGCTTCTAGCCACCTCAATTCAAAAAAAAGCTAATCTGAATTTTTAAACAAGCTGCTGAAAATGGTTGCCGTTCATTACAATGCAGGCTTCAATTCAGTACGCATATTATTAAAACCATTTTGAAGCATATTCTCTGAAATTGAATTTATCGTTTCTTGAATATAATTTATTAGTACGATATTATTAATATAGGTTCTTTCTTCTATAGAAAACGCAATCATATTTATGAAACACACTATACACTGCAGTGTTTACTTCACTGCTTGAAGACTTCGAATGCAACAGCGGCCGTAAGTTTGTGTGTCTGACGGGAGCAAGTACATTAGTGAAGGGGTGAGAGTGAAGTAAATTCAGAAATGCAGGTACAATAAAAATGCAAGTAAAAATAAAATGATGTTCCTGTACTTTTAAGCTTGGTATTATATTTGACCTAACAGCATCTGAAATAGAATATATTTGTAAGAACTGAAGGTTGTTACACTCAGCTGGAAGAAGTTTTGTCACCGAACGATGCCATTTGAAATAAGGTGTTGTAATATCCTATATTATTTAAAACGTGTATTGATAACGGATGTACTATTATAAGTACCTACCTAAGTTTTTAATTGGTTGTGAGGGCTCTTGAATCTCAGGAAGAAAAACTTTTCCAGCGGCGCAACGTAGTCAAGACTAATTTACAAACTTGTAAAGCGAATTATTCTTGCAACGAAAATGAATGCTCCTTAGACCAAATAGCCGTATTTTAATTACGTAATTACTTCATAATTTCATCTGGTATGATGTTATGACTGAGGTACCTATGTTGTTAATTGTTTTTATTGTAACATTTGGCCGTAACTGACCGAATATATAAGATCTCGCGCTCAGAGGGGTGGAGTTTGGGGTTTGAGATGGTCTACAAACCAAAAGTCATGTTAATTATTCAATATGAAGTATTGTGCACTACATAGAACTGTTACCTATTAAGTATATATTACCGTAGCTCACTCAAATACGTAATTATGCAATAAAATATGTATTGTTATGTTACTGAATAATTAATACATAATATGTGCCGCTTGTATATTTGTAAAATTATTCCATCTCTGACTTTCATTCTTTCATAAAAACGCAACGCAAATCAGACATCAAATTTCAGTACGGCACCTCCAAATAGCATTAACTTTAACTGCAGTACATGTAGCTAATTATTAGTTTCGACAATATACAAAATTTGCTGTGCGTAAGGTTCTGTTTAGTCCTACTTTATCTGCATTTGTGCCCAGTCATCGATTCACACATGAGCTTTTGTAATGACATAAAGCCTACGTCCATCTAAAGGAACTACACTTTCAAATGATGAAAGAATTATTTAAATCTATTAAATAGTTTCCTGAGATTGCCTCATACAAACACACAAATACTCTCTCTTTATAATATAATAACATTTAATATATTATAAACACATATCATATCATCCGTATATTAATTCGATTGTTGTCCAAGGACTCCAAGGCCGCCTTAAATAAATGCAGACTCATTTGTTTCATCTTTATTACTCGTATTTTAATCTGACCTGGCCATTATATAAAAAGCATTGTTATTTTAAAACTGATATATCTCGCCATAATGGTAATGCAGAATTGCTGCACGGAAATATTATGTACTTCGGTACATCATAGTAATATTAGTCCTATCAAAATTTTGCATATAATAAAACTTATCGCAAATCGATTTTTAAGAAATTTTTGTTATGTAATATTTTTCATAAAAATCAATAATAAGCGAGATATTTCGATTTATTTAATTAAGGCCCCCTTATAACCCCCTTTTAAATACAGTATTTTTAATGCTATATAGCCTATAATCTAAGTTACTTAATTTATATTCCAATTTTCATATAAATCGGTTCAGCCATTATCGCGTGAAAAGGTGACAAACATCCAGACATACAAACAAAAATTTCAAAAAAGCGATTTTCGGTTTCAGGATGATTAATTATACGTGTTGACACCAATTATTTTTGGAAAATCGAAAATTACCAGAAAAATTTCGGCTACAGATTTATTATTAGTATAGATAATAGAGAGATTTCACAAAATAATCTGGAACAGAGAAATAATGGACGTCTTGTTTGCTGGATGGAGAAGAATTCTTCTGAAATTCAGAATATACTGAACCCATAAAGTGTTTGATATACATACTTCACAACTCATGTAACTGACAAACGTCAGCTTAAATTTTCTACAAAGTAATTCTGTGAAACAAGAAGGGAATAAGTTAAATGGGATTTATTCAAGCATTATTAACTACAAAATTATCATCTCCTTAATTTTTCATATTCATTTTATTTATTGTGTTCCACAGATCTTACATTGGTAGATATCGTGTTTGTCAGATGTGTAACAAGTAAAAAGATTATAAAATGGTACCTATACTATACATATCAAACATATTCATTCAATTTACAAGCATAAATAGTAAAATTCATCAATTAAGTGGAAAGTATGGTTATAGGAAAATTTTACTAATTCTGTTCTGAATTTTTTGTATTGACCCTTCAGACTTTAAGAGACTTAGACAGTGATTGAAGACTGCAGTAGATAATAGATTCTCTTTCTTATAACAGAGTGTAGATGGAGGATTTTTGTCTTGCATTAAAATATGAATGTTTTTATTAGTACTGAATGTATCTTGGTTTCTAACATAAAACATCACTGGGAACAAAATTTAGTCACAAAATGAGGTCGCTACTCAGAAATTCTGAAAAATCTTTTTGTGCGAGATCGTGCGTATTTGCTTGGTTTCCGCACAAAACCAATCCGCAGTAAGTCTAAAATTCCACATTCAGTATTCCCAACCTAACACACACAACAATTTCCCTCTTCTTACCGCTTAAGTGTCATATTGACTTTACTGCTTTAGGCTTTTAACATATTATTTTTAGAGACGTTCAATTGGAAACTTACCACTGCAATTTCACCTAATTGCACTGTTAATTATTGTTTTTAAATATTTGCAAACATTAAGTAAACTCTACAACTCCACTAAAGTTACTGCATTCGTATTGCAAATAACATTAAGGAAGCCGTGAAAAAATCAACAAGATTACAAGATTCCAGACTCATCATAGACTGGGGGGGGGGAAAAAGACAGACATATATCACGGCCTGCTGGGGTATAGTAAACACAGAAAACATTTTAAAGCAACAATGTTGAAGATAGATATATTTTTTTTTTTTTTTGCAAATTTGCCGTCATTGGACAGAAACCAAGGTGGAGATTTCATTGCAACTAATTAGAAATTCCTATTTCAGGTATGTAATAAACGATCTTCGCACAAAATAATGTACGATACACGAGCTGTATGTTTTCTTTCAATTCTCGGAAATTAAAAAAGCTCAACTACGTTTCGCTTTTTCAAACTTTTCCTCGAACATGAAAACTTCAACATACCGCTCTTGTAACGCATATTACTATTGCAGAGCGATCTTTTATGAACAGCTGCCACTACTCTTAAGGCATTCTGTAAAAAAAAAAAAAAAAAAAAAAAAAATACAGTAATTTCTCTTAAGTTGGGCTGCCTCAGAATATTAGTTCATATACTTTCATTATAGAATGAAAGTGTGCAAAGTACGGTATGCCATTTTAAGCGTGTTTGTTTATGTTGTGATTAGATGATATGAACGTCAATGCATTGCCGGTAGCGCTCAATAATTCTAGGAGTAATACATTCTATATGTATTTTCCAATTCATATGATTTTCCAATTTCTAAACAAGGAACTTGGTGCGTATAGATTCCTTTACATCATTTTCAGTTCACATAAAATTGTATGAAAAGTGAACAGTTTTATTTGTTTTTTCTTAATATTTTAGAAGAAAAATTTGCTCCGACGCCGGGGATCGAACCCGGGTCCTTGGCTCTACGTACCAAGCGCTCTGACCACTGAGCTACGCCGAATTCAATCCACAGCACCGGACCGAACCTTCCTTCTTCGATGTTTCCCTTTGTGGCCTGACTCCAAGTTAGGCATATAGCCTATATGTTGACATGTATCCAATGTCAACTGCCATTATACTAGGAGCGCACTCAGCTGAGTGACTTGTTTGGCCGGGAATCCGCAGTTATTATGCACTGCTAGCTGAGAGAATATTATAGATATATTAATTTGTCCTACAGAATTTATCTGTAATGTTGACACTTAATATTTTAGAAGAAAAATTCGCTCCGGCACCGGGGATCGAACACGGGTCCTTGGTTCTCCCGTAGGAGGAAGGTTCGGTCCGGTGCTGTGGATTGAATTCGGCGTAGCTCAGTGGTCAGAGCGCTTGGTATGTAGAACCAAGGACCCGGGTTCGATCCTCGGCACCGGAGCGAAGTTTTCTTCTAAAATATTGAGTGTCAACATTACAGATAAATTCTGTGGGACAAATTAATATATCTACAATATTCTTACTGCGTTGGTTTTATCAACATTAAGTGCATGATTGCCACGTCATAAATTGTCGGACTCTGCCCTTTCGGTCTTTGATCTCTTTTCATTGCATTTCATGTATTTTCTTACAACAGCATTCGAATTGCATTTAGTTTATAATTAGTAATATAGCGCCAATATTATTTATCATCATGTCACACAATTCTTCGATGTGTTTCAGTGTTGCTCAATTATTTTTGAGATTGCGAAGGACGGTGTAAGAAAGACAAGTTTAGATACCAGTTATGGATAAATATTATTTTGTACTTTCTGAAACCTGAAATATAAATAAATGAAAAAATTAGTGCACGGTACCATTTAAGGAAAAACGGCCTTCTTAGGACATTCTTTATAAATGAAAACACAGTTTTCAAAAATATGTTCAAAATATTCCTTTTTCATCACTACCATATATACTTAATTATAGAACTTTTTGTAAAGGTTTCCTGCATACAATTAAAAGCATAAAAGCTACAATTAGTGTTCCATACTTTTAATCGTCTGGTATATCACTCAGTTCATCCTAGGCTGAGGCACATGACATGTAGTCATTTGAGTATAAAAATCAACGTGAATTTATTTTAGATGAATATAAAAGAGAGGGCTTACTCAAAATCGTCTTTTAACGTTTTCTTTTATTTAAATTATATAGGAAAAAGGGGAGAATGAAACTTTAATTTTGTATGACGTCATAAAAAATCATGGAAACTACATAGCCTCAGCAAAGTAGGCTTATTTGTGAGATTTTGAACGATTATTATGTTGAGAAGAATTCTGAGTTTTCTGCAGTGTGTTGAGACCAGATACTGAACGTGTTACGGTACTGTTACACGTTTCATAATCGAGGTTATGTTACCAAACGAAGCAGATGACCTTTCGATTCTCCTGATGAGAAATCTGCTGCTAAGTTCGGAATCTGGCTTATCACTCCTTCCTATACCTTTGTGAGAATAGCAGTCTAGAGTGGCCATGTATATTTGTAAAATGGCTATTTATAGATATTGTAAAGATCTTCGGCGTAACGGAATTTTTTTTTTTTTTTTTTACAAATTCCTTTCCAAACGCGAGGTTCCGTAGGAATTCAATTCCAGTGTAAGCCTAGTCAGTTATTTGCCGAGTAGAGAATATAAATCAGTAACACATTCATAAAAACAGCATAATAATATAAATGAAACAATGGAGAAGTGAATTTTGTTTTGTCTTATAATTAAATATACAGTATACGTACATACTGTACAATGAACTCATTTTTATCATCCCTCTCTTCTTTCTTTTTTCCTTTCTGTCTTTATATTTTTTCTTCCATTTCCTTTCTTCACTTCTTTCCTTTATGCATTTAGTTTCTTTCTTTTTTATTTTTCCTTTTCCTTTCATTTTTTTTTTCTTTGCACCTTTCTTTCATATTGTGCTTTACCTCCCCTTTAACTCAAGCACCATTGAGGATAGGGGAGGGAGATTAATCTCATCGTGCACTAAAATCTCACAAATGCTGGCCTTCCTAATCATGGATCCGGCATAAAGCAGCGCATCACAGGGCAATAACAAGACAACGGACAACAAACACCTAGTCCTTTGGACGGAAGATACATTTCTCATATTTCTCACGCCGGGACTCGAAACTCGGACCGCGCTATCTACATAGCTATTCTTAAATCTAGAATGTGTAATTGCATGTATGTATTTATTCACACTGCAAATGGGTATATACCCGGTGGCAGTGATAACTAATTACACTCAATAATGACAATTAATAATAAACACAACTAATAAAAACAATAATAATAATAATAATAATAATAATAATAATAATAATAATAATAATAAGCATCCTAAATTAAATGAAGCATTGTCACTTAAAATAACATTTTAAGTAAATCTAATTTGTGTCTTAACCCTAAGTTCGAACTAAGACCCGCGAGTGGTGTGACAGGTTTATACCTACACAAGTACCTTTCGGTACTACACTTATTTCGCTGTCAACTCACTCACTGCACTGATTCTACCTGATTTCACTAACACTTCTAACCATTTCACTGTTCAAATACTTTGCACAGCCACTTCACTGACACCAACACACTTCACTTACACAATAGACTTCACTGACACAACACACTTCCTCACTGATAGAACACATCAAATAACAAGATATCAATTACACCCTTTAAATAGTTACTAGCATCTATTAGTAAAGTCCTTAAGCCTATTTTTAAATATATTTTTGGTTTTGGTAAAGTCTTTAGTAAGTCTGCAGGTAAAGCATTCCAGTCCCTGACAGTACGATTGAGAAAAGAAAACTTTCCAGTGTCCGTCCTCTGTCTTCTTTCCCTCAATTTATATGAGTGGTCTTTCCTTGAAGAGTAATTTGACGGCTGCAACCTATTTTTTATTTCTCTTCAGGCAGGCTCACCTCTGTATGTTTTGAACATTGCGCATAATCGAATTCGTCTTCTCCTCTCCGTGAGTGTGCTCCATTTTAATGGTGAATTATTACAACACTTGAGAGCCCGTTTTTTAATATTTTCCAATGTCTTAATATGTTCTAATCTGTAAGGATCCCAACATGCAGCACCATATTCCATTACTGGACGAACTAGTAGGTGTCTTGTTCTTACGATCATAAAAAGTGTTTTTAAATGAAATGTCATAATGGCGACTTCGCCATATCTTATTTGGGTGTAGGGCTACAGTGAATTGACTTCTGTATGTTTTTAGTGACAGTTCAAGGAGATAAATTATAAATAATATCCTGAAAGCTGAACGCTACAAAAGACCAGAAGCTAGAAGGCGAAAAAGACACTATTTTTGCTGGGTCTGCCTTTCTTATGTGGTTCAAGTTTATCTATCTCTCACTTTTTTTCTGTAAAGATACAAAGACAGGTTAATAAGTGACAACATAATATAATAATTATTGAAACAATAAACTCAGCATATTGTTGTAGGAACAATTAAACTATGAAACATAAATGTTTGTTACAGTACTATGAAATTGAGTAATGCATTTTAGAGTTCCATGATTTTTCGTTAAATAATCCCTTCCGTTTTTCACTTACTGTAGGTTAGCTTGTATTCAAATTGAAATTTTTCGAACTGAAGATTGGTATGTGGATGATGTGAATATGTTAGGAGAAAATACACAAACGATTAGGGAAAACACGGAAATTTTACTTGAAGCAAGTAAAGCGATCGGTTTGGAAGTAAATCCCGAAAAGACAAAGTATATGATTATGTCTCGTGACCAGAATATTGTACGAAATGGAAATATAAAAATTGGAGATTTATCCTTCGAAGAGGTGGAAAAATTCAAATATCTTGGAGCAACAGTAACAAATATAAATGACACTCGGGAGGAAATTAAACGCAGAATAAATATGAGAAATGCGTGTTATTATTCGGTTGAGAAGCTCTTATCATCCAGTCTGCTGTCGAAAAATCTGAAAGTTAGAATTTATAAAACAGTTATATTACCGGTTGTTCTGTATGGTTGTGAAACTTGGACTCTCACAATGAGAGAGGAACATAGGTTAAGGGTGTTTGAGAATAAGGTGCTTAGGAAAATATTTGGGGCTAAGCGGGATGAAGTTACAGGAGAATGGAGAAAGTTACACAACACAGAACTGCACGCATTGTATTCTTCACCTGACATAATTAGGAACATTAAATCTAGACGTTTGAGGTGGGCAGGGCATGTAGCACGTATGGGCGAATCCAGAAATGCATATAGAGTGTTAGTTGGGAGACCGGAGAGAAAAAGACCTTTAGGGAGGCCGAGACGTAGATGGGAAGATAATATTAAAATGGATTTGAGGGAGGTGGGATATGATGATAGAGACTGGATTAATTTTACACAGGATAGGGACCGCTGGCGGGCTTATGTGAGGGCGGCAATGAACCTTCGGGTTCCTTAAAAGCCATTTGTAAGTAAGTAAGTAAGAAGATTGGTATGAGAATTTTTACAGAACTTTAAATGATCATTCTTTGCAACACTTTTAATACGTTTAACTGGTTAATTTATATTTTTCATCCATATCGCACTCATTCCGCTTTTCAGAAATGATTACTTTGCACCTACCATCTACTTTGTATTACTGAGTACTATCCATATTTCATTTCCATAGAGGATTGTGAGAATTTCCTTTACCGGATATAAATTCATACGAGTTTCAATTACTTCTTTTTTTAGGGTTATGATTTCGCACATTTTAATCAGTATAACTTAATAAGTAATAACATTTGTGTATTCTCAGAAGAACAACCAGTGACTAAGAGAACAGTAATAATGTATAGGAAACATATTGTAACGAGTCAGTATTAATTCATTTATCTAGGTGTCATAGAACTTATAAAAAGGAAGAACAATAGTTTTCACTAATTCCATGAACTGTTGTACTTATTCACTTACTTAGGGCCTATAGCTTTTAAGGAACCCAGAGGTTCGTTGTCCCCTCACATAAACCCGCCATTGGTCCGTATCCTGAGCAAGATTATTCTAGCCCCTACTATAATATCCCATCTCCCTCAAATCAATTTTTAATATTATCCTCCCATATAAGTCTCGGCCTCCCCTAAGATCTTTTTTCCTCAGGACTCCCAACTAACACTTTCTATGCATTTCTGGATTCCTCATTCGTGTTACATGTCCTGCCCATCTCAAAAATCTGGATTTAATCACAGTCTAGTATATACAGTCGCGAAGCTCAATACCCACTAAATATGCAAACATTAGATAGTTGCTTACCACTAGGATCGCTAATATCGCCTCATTACAGGCCATGCAAAATAGTACCGTCACAGTCTATTGTTTCTAGCACCCTCAAAACTCAAGCTTCGTGACTGTATATAGTAGACTGTGATTTAATCTTCCTAATTCTGTCAGGTGAAAAATATAATGCGTCCAGTTCTGCGTTGTGCAACTTCATTCTCGTGTAACTTCATCCCTCTAAGCCCCAAATATTTTCCTAAACACTTTATTCTCAAACACCTTTAACCTCTGTTCCTGCCTCAAAACAACAACCAGTTATGTAACTGTTTTATAAATTCTAACTTTTAGTTCTTTTGAGAGCAAACGGGGTGACATAAGCTTCTCAACCGAATAATGAAAGGCATTTCCCATATTTATTCTGTGTTTAATTTCCTCCCGAGTATAATTTATATCAATTACTGTTGCTCCAAGATATTTGAATTTCTCCACCTCTTCAAAAGATAAGTTTCCAATTCTTATATTTCCATTTCATACTATGTTCTGACTACGAGATATAATTATATACTTTGTCTTTTCAGATTTACTTCCAAAACCTATCTATTTACTTGTAGTAAAAGCCCGTGTTTTCCGTAATAGTTTGTAGGTTTTCTCCTAACATATGAAGTGTTGTTCTGCGTGTGTTAATACGGAACGGATAGTCGGAAGCTTTCTGCATTTAGATTAAAATTTGCTTTCTGCGAAGAAATTTCTGGGTGAAGAAGTTAGATGAGTGACGTTCCTACGTTTGGCTTTTCACTCTATAATATATTACAGAGATGGCCTTGTCAGATATGTAACGGTCACCAGACATTGCAAACATTCCCGAATGCCAGCGGCTCAGTGCCTCTGGTATCTAAATAGAAAAGACGTGAACATTTCCGAACCAAATTCATTTGAGATGCAATGAATTCTGATAGATGCTTGCAGTTCGTATATAATAAACGTAGATACGCTCAATTTTTTACGAACAGATGTATCTGTAGGGCAAAGTTTGGATTCAGACGGCATGTTTCTGCAGGACATATAGTTAGGCCTCCGGCATGAAATCTATAAATGTTATTAGGAAATGGCCCATAATAGTGCGATAGATTTAAATGTTTCCAGAAGTATTGGACAAGACTAAAAATAATTTTGTCTTGTTTGTTCAATTAATTAATTTAATTACATCAATTGATGAAAATCTACAATGGAGAGGAATGTATTTCAACTTGTGAATTATAAATTCAGTCGGGGATTTGTGTCCATGGATTTAGTGGTAGGTACTCCAACGTATAGGTAATTAGGTATGGACACTTCGCGTCGGTACCTTTGATGTAGCCGGACTGATGTCAATGACCTTCAAGCCAGCTAGAGCGTGAGATTCTGCTTTCTCCCTAGAGTTGTCGCTGATATCACACCAGCTGGCAGTCGACACAGCGGAAATATAACACATATAATTAATACATCTAGTAAATTATGTACTCAAAACATATTGGATCCATAAAATAATAAATCCGTTATTAACTCTAATGTCTAGACTCTAGAGTTCCTTTATAATGACAGTTGAGACGTTGACCCAAACAACAATTAATATATGTAATGATTTGGTAGCACTGAAAATGAAAAAAACAAAACTCTTATGAGAAGTAAAACCATATACCTATATTATATTATATAAAATATTAAACGAATTCAATACTTAATTTTATAATGCATTATATTATTTTATAATATAGTTTATTATATCTGAAATATAAAAAATTATTATTACAACTAGTTTGTCACTGAGAAATAAGGAAAAGCTGTTAACTTGAATTTATTTGAAGCAAAGCGTTACTGGATTATGCAATAAGGTAGGCGTTGTATGTATCCTGTGTCTCAACTCTATACTCAGTTATTATCTTAGCGTATGCTCGATTACACTAACCTCTAGCGCTTGAAAGTGGAACTAAACTCCGGCGCACGGAGAAACAAAAGTCAATATGAAAATTCGCTCAGTGTCCATTGTTTATAATCCCTATTCGCTGGGTACTCTATGTCCATTTTATTTTACCATTCTCTGTGTCTTGATTATTTAATATGAATATCTATTTTATTCTTCTTGTCACAGAGACGATAGTATTCTAGTCATCTGATAAAATTCTTTAAATAGAAAACCTTCAGGGACGTATTTAATTTAATCCTTCTTTGTCTAGTTCTTTCTTTCCAGAAGTCAACCCCAGTTGCCCATGTTTACTGCATGTGAAACTGAGAGGGTTGGAGGGTCGAGAGCGAGGCGGAAGATGGTCGGTAGCGTCTGTAGTGTACTTGACTCCCACCTTGTATCATCCAGTGATTTATAGAGGAAATTAATAAACTGCCTGGCCCCAAAAGAAACTATCCCGAGGGAGGCAACCCCCTCTGCCTTAACTTCCGAGTAATCATATCTCCTACCCTGGCGGATCTCTTGCACTTGGGGCTAACAGTCTTCCTAACCCTCATTGTATTGTGGATTGAATTATTAATTTCGAATCAAAAAGAAGACAAATTTCTTTCCCCCTGATTCTCTTGTATCTCCCCTCCTGGGTTCTCTCCTTCTTTTTGTCCGCTAAAAGAAGGCGCTTTATATTAAATCTGAAAGAAACACCCCCGGATGTGCGTGAAGTGTAAGAGAAATTAAAACTGTCTAGCCCAGTATTTCCCTGTAGAAATGCGCTTATATAAATGGTCAGACTTAACTTGTGCTTCTCTGAGATCAATGGAAGCCAGCGTTCGCTATTTTAACTTCTCTGCTTACTCAACCATTGAAAATCTCTAGTTTCTAGTGTATATAGGCTTTCTAGGAGCAAAAGAAATAATTCAACGTCGTCTTCAGTGGTTTAGTGGTTAATGCGCTTGTCCCTAGAAAGAAGTGAGGGGCCGTCTGAACCAGAGAAAAATTAAATATTAAATATTCGGTTTCCATTTAATAAAAAAATAAAACAGTTGGTACCATGTAGTACATATATTGCATAGGCCTATAACATACTTCTGTGTTTCAAGAATAGGGATCAATACAGTAAAAGTTAATTTAGTTAATATATACGTTTTTCTGGGGAGTCTGAAGAAAAATACGCATACGTATTGTTAGGCCTATCTCTTTCTCAGATATATTTCATCATTCCATTTTTTTTTTTTCATAAATACGACCTCATTTTTCAGTTGTAAGATTTAAATGCCCTTCCTCTTAGTCCATCGTATTTACACAAACATTCATGTCAATTCCTGTGTGTCTCCTTCTAGTCTTATAATTTGAACTGGTAATGGAAATTACGGGAAAACGGCTGAACAAATTTTAATAAATGACCCCTCATTTTGAAGCTTTGAACCCAAAGTTTTTCAGAAAAATAGTAGTTTTCAGTGAAATATAAAGTTTCCTACATTATTTTCCTATTTTAGAAAATCCATCTTTCTTCAGGTTTGAGAAGTAATTGCATTTCAGCACGGCCGGAATTTCGGAATAAAACAAAACACACTACAATAAGCAATAGCTATTATACGAAGGCCACGACCTGCAGGATTGCTGACATATTTAGAGTTCAAATTCAAGACTTAAGACTTGCTAAAAATACAGTAATTTACAGGTCTGATTCTGCGGTGTGTAATTTTCTGCGTACAGCTGTGTATTGGATATTGAAATCTACAAAACTTGAGGTGGTTTGATGACATTATTACCATTAGAAATGAAATTTCATTACAGTTAATGCCATGGTGTGACTATTTTTCATTAATTATACATATTAATGCTATACTGATATGAAAGTGAAACGTTTGCGAATATAAGTAGATATAGAGAATGTGTTAAATTAGATCTTCATTTCTATAATTTACTGAGTGGTGGCTATTATATATATAAAACTACAAAACTTACGTAAGGTAATAATATTTTATTAAAAATCATATATTTTTATAGTTATTAATCAAATGGGGTTGGGTCTTTTTCATATACGTAATGGCGGTGTGGTGTAGATACTTCTATGCGTCATTATCTTCGGAATTGGCTCGAGAGAGCGCAAAAATTACAGTTCCTAAGGAAAGACCAAAAGGCATTACTTACTGATAAAATAAGAGGCCTACAAAATTTTGTAGTCTCCCGATCATTTCAGCAAGATCTCTTAGCAGGATAAAATTATTTTACCCTCTACATTTAAAGCTCTACATGCAGCAGCTATACCGAAATGCTATGTCTATTGTTCGAAAGCATAGCAAACCTGACTTTTACAATCCACAATGACCAGAAATAGTTATTGCTTTATTCCCACATGAAAAACCCACTGATCGCTCTGACATTTTTACTTGCGTTTTCGCGTTGAAACTCAAGATACAAAGGATACATAGGTTCAAGAAAAAGTATTTGGCATAAAAACCATTGAGAGGGAGTACGTTTCATTATTATGGAAGCAAATAACTTTCATAATATCTGATATTTTTCATTGCAAATAATTCTGAAAAATTTTTATTTGAACTTCTAATGAACTTAGTTTGCAGCATTTGCTACACAAGCCACTAGTGTATGTATATATATATATATATATATATATATATATATATATGTAATATGTTCTCTTGTTTATAAACTTCGACCTCCTGCCTTTCTCTTGATGAAATGTGAACGGCGATGAATGGGACTCCACATTATTGATCCTTTAATATATTATCAGTTCATCACAATGTCGACTTGATCACATGCCCTGTTGTGACATTAGGTTTTAATTCGGAAGTTGATTTTCTCAGATTCTGTCTGATGGCTGATGTTTTATCATACCAGTGGGAATCTGGTTCCGTCATAATGTTTAGATCTTCAGTTTAAATTTGCAATTTAGAAAAATTGTCTAAAGTTGTAATAATTTTGAGTTAGTCTATAATTTACTGATTTATTTGTGACCTTATTTTGTGTACTTCATTGTTTTGTCACAAGAAACTAATATCTGTAGCTTTGTACTGTTTCGTTAATTTCCAGGTATCACTTCATACAAATATTACCCTCCTGCATACCAAGCTCTAAAGCAAGTGGGGCACATGTGTACTACAGAATAAATAATTAACATTATGTAAATTTAATGTTTGGGTACATGTTTGCAACTGCACACAATTAAAAATTACGACTTTCTTTCCTTTAATGAAGGACATTTTAGTTGTATTAAGAAAATGTTATGTTATATTTAACGACGCTCGCAACTGCCGAGGTTATATCAGCTTCGCCGGTATGCGGAATTTTTGTCCGATAGGAGTTCTTTTACATACCAGTAAATTGTATTAAGATAAAATTAACATTTTCTTTCTTTTTTTTTTGCTTTCTTTTAATTCATTTCTACGTCAATCGGTATGCCTCATTGTGTGAATGTTCATGGCACACAAATGACAACACTTACTGTAACTTATTCTTAATTTCATATCTCTATTTTCAGGACATAATATGGATCTCCAACGTGTGCTGATGTCTCAGGCTTAGAAAATTGCTCTTCTCTTTCTAAATTGTAAATTCCCTGAAGTCTAATTTCTTAGATAATTACTTGAAAAATAAAATACGGAGGAGCACAAAAGCTAAGCTAAAAACATTGACTCAGTGCATGCAAACAATAATTGGGCTCATGCAATAATAATATTAAAATATTTCAGAATTAAGTAATAGGATACAGTTACATAAATGCACCATTAATTTGAATAATGCAAATTGAGCGTTATGTTGCAATTATACCAACCTAAGGAGCAAGAATATAGCTGAATCATAATAATTAAAATTGGTGACCTGGAATAGCAAGTGGAGTGCAGTTGCACCTCAGTATATTTTGCAGTCAGTTCACTTAACTTACACATTAAAATGTTAAATTTTCTTGCCTTTCTTGCATTTTGTGAAAGATAATTTCTAACAATGTAATAAACTCTCACACTACTTAAATAATAAAAATATCATACACGGTTAGAAATGGTGTAATTAGAATAAACGTGTACACACATCTTGATTACACAACTTTTAACACTGTATCACTTCGGAATATATATGATAAGAAATTTTTTGTGTTAAATATTAACGTACCTTGTTAACATGTTTCGACCTATTTTCGGCAGTTCCGAAGATGACCGAAAATAGGTCGAAACATGTTCATAAGGTACGTTAATATTTAACACAAAGTTATCATACATATTCCAAAGTAAACATGTACCTTGGTATGCGAAAGGTTAAGTAGGAATAGAAAGGCTTAATGTTGTTGTTTAGTCAACTGTCCGAAGACAGGTCTGAACCTCACACGTGATACCAAGAAGGCACCACTAATGAGGCAACTAGGCCAGGAGATAATGGGATAGGGTGGCCAGTTCCTTTCCCCTTCCATTGCATATATCGCTGACTAGCTGCGTATTTCACTAGTCAGACTTCAGATGCATACAAACAATCGTTCCTGTGACACACATTGTCAAGTGAGATGTACTGCCTGATAATAGATGCACTATAATTTTGTCGGACCTATTTCTGAACTATGGATTAGATTAGATTAGATTAGATTTAGATTAGATTTATTTATTTAACCTGGTAGAGATAAGGCCGTCAGGCCTTCTCTGCCCCTCTACCAGGGGATTACAACTATAACATGAACAATAAGATTACAATTAATATTAAATTTACAATTACAATTACAATAAAAATTAAAGTACGACAAGAATACCTGATTAATGAAAGCTAGACATTTTATCATAGAAGTTAAGAACAAAGAATATTTTTGTATTTACAAAATTACAAATTAAACCTACAATAACAAAATTCTATAGTGATGAAATTACCGGATATTGAGATATTTTGTGGTAGATTAAAAGAACTATTTACAAGAAACCATGTCTGAACGAGTCTCAATTACTGACCAAGTGCCTAGTAAGTTTGCGTTTGAATTGAATTTTATTTCGACAGTCCCTGATGCTAGCAGGTAACGAATTCCAGAGTCTTGGCAGGGCTATTGTGAAAGAGGATGAGTATGAGGAGGTGCGATGGGATGGTATTGTTAGTATTGTTTCATGGCGAGAGCGTGTGTTCAGATTGTGGTAGTTTAGAAAGTTATTAAATTTGGTGTGTAGTGCCTATTATCTGTAAAACTATGCCAGTTTTATTATATATTTTCTTCATGCAATGAAAAATATTCTATCCGAGACATTTTAATGCATTAAGGCCTTGTAAGATTCTTCTTTGTTATTATTTTGCCCCTGGTAAGTTCATGGTCTTGAAATGTTATTGTTTTGTTCTTAGTTTTTTTGTAATTTAATGAATTAATTCAACGTTCCATGTTGTTTCTTGTTGCAATTTATAAGGAGCTAATGATTGCATGTTTGTTACCGTCGTGGCTATTACATCTGCCACTGGCGAAATGATTAGTTTTGGATGCTCTATTTCGAGGACCAATTCAAGAGGAAAACTTGAAAGTTTTGGGAAACCTGAATTGTGAAGTTTCATGTTGCTGTGGAAAACCGAAGAATCACTGATATTACTCCTAATTCTGTTAATGATGTTATGTTATGAATTTCGTATTAGAGTTATGTTAAGGTATACGTACACCCACAAAACGCAAAAAATGATGAAAAATGAGAATTTTCAAAATATAACTATTTTAATAGAGAATTTTCTCCTCTTTAATTTGATATAAGAATTTTCAATTTATGCCTTATGGTTTTTCAGATAAGTCCCATTTTCCAAAATGCTGCGTCATCAGCCACGGTCACTTACTTTTGGAGTGCAATACTTTTGGAGTGATCTTCGTAGCAGTCAATCCCCTCGTCCAGCATTGATTGTAAAATAAACTACTTTCTAGTCCCAAAATAGATGCATAGATATCTGGGAATGATCATTAGATAGAAAAAAATTTTTTACATAATGAAGTAATTTATAATATTTTACTGTTGGTCATAAAACTGTAAATTTGTGTGTCAGTGATGTTGTACATCATTTTAATAGGAGTCCAAAAGTATAAATTACAATTCTGAGGAGGATGGGCATAAACCCTGGGATAAACAACATCGCAGGATTTGTTGCATCAATGGAAATAGGGACAAAAATGCCAGAAAAAAAATTCAACACCTGAAGTTAAACAAGGCGGAGGTATTTGAGAGGCAGAAAGAAGCTGAAACTGGACCGACATGAAGCTGCTTAAGGGGTGACATATGATGGTGGAGTCTTCTAGGCTCTGAAAGTCTGTGGCTTATTTCCTGTAAATAGTAATTTTAGAATATTTAATTCTTTCAAACATGATATCTCAGTCAAATATGGTGATACCAAGAAGATATTTGTGTCATTTTGAAGCTTGAAATGTCCCCCAGTGCCTGACAATGAGTAAAATAACATTAATATAATGAATAATTATCTCTGGATTTTTACATGATTTATGCAACATAAAGTATTATTGTAAGTTACATATATGGTAATATTTAATTAATTAAATGAAAATAAAAAATAGCTCTATGTCAGGCACTAAAGAATAGTTTTAGTTATAAAAGAGTGAAAAACTGAGGCTCTATCTTAAAAACTGCATGAGCTATCATGTTTCAAGTTGTATGTCAAAATTATGAACAAAATAATTTTTATAAACAATTTAGACATAATTTCAAGAGATCCGTTCACTTCATTCTCTTTCTGGTACCATTCTCAATTGTATAAAAATTTTACAGAGCAAAATTATGCAAAACAAAATTTTTTGTATGTAAAGGTGTACATATAACTTAATTGGATTTTCTGCAGCAACATGTAGCTTTAAAATGCAGTTTTATCTAAACTTTAAATTATGAATTGTTTCTCTTTTGAACTGGCCCGTCGATATATACTTGTTGTTGATCCTTTAATAGGAGAAATATGAATTGAGGAACTTGCTGGGAAAACTAACTCTGTTCACTCGTGCCATTTCTTCATCAATCACTTAAAGCGATTCTACTATGTGTGGGACCATGCTTCAACAAAATTTAGCCAACATAGTTATAAAACTGAGGAAGTTGTAGGGATTTTTGTAACACCATGCTGGCTAAGCTGATAGGATAAAAAAGAGCTGATTACACCATTTCTGTCCTCAATGAATGTTAGAACAGATTGAAGTGTGTTTGTTTATTTTGAAATTGTAAATTGATTTACAGTCATCTACACTCAAGTCCCATGCGATGGATGAGTGGTCAAATCTTCAGCCTGTCACGCATGCGAACTGACTTCGAGTCCCGGTCAGGGCTGAGATTTTTCAACGAAGAATCATACAGTAGTGACACTTGTGGCGGACAATTTCGTAGTTGGGTTTTTCTCCAGGTTCATCCGTTTCCCCATATTAGGCAACCGTATTCCGTCAACATTTTTCCAACATTTTCGGTTACGTGAGGCACTCGATTTGAAATACTTTGTTTACTGCAGAGTAGGATGGAAAATATAAACTGCTGTGACCTGCGTCATCTTATCGTAATCGCTAAGGCGGTCATTGGCGAATTATTAGGAAAGCTCTTGGTTAACGTGAGACTCTCGAAAACTTTTATTCAATTTGGCAAATTAATTCGGCAGCTTTAATCATAAACCTCTTTACTGTTTCTCCATAGCTGAATTGATTTAAATCACAGGCGAGAAATTGCGTAACTAGCCAATAATATTCCATCACGTTGTCTATGTTTATTTTTTTGAATATTCTGGCGTTTATCAAGATTACTTAATAGATTTGCACTTTCTCGACCTCAAAAGTTTTCAGAAAATTATATTTCGTTTTCTACGCACATTTGATATTATTTTATAAATTTCTTTTGGAAATAATACGTACAAACAACATTTAATTCCTCGTACCTTTTAATGCAGCGTGTTTAAGGTATAATGTCGTATTTAATATACTATGCAAATGTTAAGATCATAAATTTTCTTCGAAATAGTACGAAAAATAACATTTAATTTGTATTATCTTATAATTCAGCATGTTCTTCATGACATAATTTGTATATTAATTTTATTAATGCCTAACAGGATTTTCGAGCATAACATACATTTATGTTCTCCCCTTCTAAAGAGCAAAAAAAAAAAAAAAAAAAAAAATTCATCCTCCCATTTCTCATGAAATAATCGTTTTCTAACGCTTACACACTGCTTTGATAATGCCACCACTGATATTGCTTATGAAACTGATATAGAACCTGCCCACGCCTAGGAGAAACGGGGACTGTGAAGATGATGCCATTCAGAGCGATAAGATCTTTGAAGGTCAGTGAGGCACAAATTCTCAAGTGAGGCACGATGACCATCTATGGTCTATAGCATTCCCTTAACATCGGCTGGCGACGCACGGAGGTTACTGGCCTAGAGACGAGGGAGGTTGCCTGTTCGAAACCTGGGTAGTCAGGCTGTGCTATTTTTCCTAGCTCGAGGATTAGCGCAATAGATCATAAAAGGTCTCAGTGCTGGGTCATAGTGCCCCTCCCCGAAAATTTCGTTCCATATACTGCAGAATAAATTCATGGAAATGGAATAATAAAATAACGGGGAACTCATTTCAGAAAAATATTGAGAAGAATCATAAGACAAAAAGAACCAGTTTTTCTATTCATAAATATTGCAGGATTCAATACAGACAACGTGGAAGTCTTCTGTCGGTAGAAACTTCAAAGGAGTACATGTGCTCTTTTCTTTCATGATCAAGGGAATTATATTTCCTTAGAACCTTGTTGACACACTGCTATTGCTGCCAAAAAACAAAATGAAACCAGCAAAATTGAATGATTTTAAAGTCCTTATATGAATTCTTGTCAAGTGAAGAAATACAGTGGTTTGATCTGTAGTTTCATGAAAAAGAATCTTCAGATGGCGTTTGTGACATTTCTGATAATACATTTGTCTTACATGAGGCTGAAGACATAAGTCAATGATTAAAAAATAATGAGCATAATTTAATTTCTCTTGAAAAAAATGTTTCTTCAAATTATCGCAATGAATTTTTTTTTTCTCATCTCGTATCATTAATTATAATAAAAACATATGATTCACATTCCCATCAATAAATGGATTGATACAAAAACGACTTCAGCTGTGTCTCTAAAATGTATTTATTGTGGCAATATCTAAATTTCCTATAGAAATTTAAATATTAAACTATTATGGCAGAATATGAAATATTTAAAAAGTGGTTACATTCGCAACTAACAAAATGTTATCAACAAAAAAATTGTATTTATTTCTTTGTTCCGTTGTTTTCCCTAAACAAGGATATTTTAACTAATGTCGTTTTTACATCATGCTACTCAATTTACTTGCATATCTTTCCTCCAATTTAATTAGCAGCATTATATCCGATATCATTAGAATCAGTCCTAAAAATGAGACAAATTGTGATAAAACCTTGCACATTTTATTTGAAGAGACCTTACTAAAATTTCAAAGATTTCGCACTTGGCCCAAAGAAGCACTTGCTGGAAGTTCTGTATCGCGGATTAGATTTATTTATAAATTCCAAGACTACGTAGTAAAGAGAGAAGTTGCGTGATCAAAGCATTTGGAGCGTCTGAGTCTCCGATCCGTGATATTTTTCAAGTCGGTCTTATCTCTGCTTATGTTGACGTAAAATGAAGGCAGAAGTTTGGATCTTCGTGCTTCCCTCATCCCCACGCTGTTCATTATCGGGAGCATTCAGGGTGTCTTATGTGCTGCAAAAATTGCAATGGAATCCAATTTCGAAGTTTCGAAACTTCACTACTGCCATCTCTTCCCCACATCTAAAACTATTTAAAGCTTATACTATCAGCAAGTAGAAAAGGGGAGTGTCGAAGTCTTGGCGAGCCATCTATGTGAATACAAGACAGGCGGAATGAAAATTAAATACTAATTATATTCTTAATGAGCTCCAAATCAGAGTAACTATTCGAAAAGCAATACATTTACTACCATAAAGAAGGAAAATTTCTAATATTTTCAGAAAGGTTATATATGAGCTTCCTTCCTTAAATAACATGCCAAGTTGAATGACACTGAAGTTGGCAAATTTTTCTCACTGTTTATTTTAATCACTCTTAGACCGGCATGGTGCTGAGTGCTACATAGTATGTTAGGCTTATAAGCCAAGGACTCCGGTTCAAATCCCGATCTTCCCTAAATGTGTAAGTTGTGTTGGGTAAGACCGTGGTCCGGGGAACAGAAGGGTTTTCTCCGGGTATTCCGATTCTCTAGTGACATCCGAACAGTCAGGCTGAAGTTGGATTAGTTCGACATAAACTTTCTTTTTTCTATAAATATATTCATAATTAGGATCTGCATCAGCATCATTTACACTGACCTGCTTACTTTCTGTAAATAACAGGGCAGATCATTATTAATGTTACATAGCAGTACATTATTGAACAAACCTTCTGGTTGTGTTTCAGTAATAGGCTATTAGACATTCTCATTATCTAAAAATTTCTGTTTTGCCAGCTTTAGAATTAAAGGGGAACGTAATTGACTTATTTCCCTGTAAAATATTACGAACACTATTAGAAAATGAAAAGGTAAAACATTATTACACTTTTCAAATAGATAGAAATAACGCAAAATAATTATTAAATTAATATAATTTTAATCATAATACCGTCACAATATTAGATTTAAGCTTATTGATGATAAAGGAAGTGAAATAAATCTTTGTTATCTAAAATAATAACACAACACAGAATAATTCGTTGTTGCTGAAAAAAATGTTTCAATGAAAAGACACAACACAAATTCTATCACTCTTCATGAAAAAGATTTAAACGTTTCAATATGAACGCTTCATAACAACTAAAATTAAGACGTTGTTATTGCAAAGATTTTGCCAGATTAAAACAGTCTGATAAAGACACATCTGCTATCTGGTGGGAAAATAATATAATCATGTACTTGTCGTTATTCATGATAAAAATATACAACTTTTGGAGTTAATTTTTGTAAGAAACTCAAAAATGAAAATTTTTTAGTTGTGCCACTCTTATCGCAAATGAGCGATATGTCTGTCTGTTTTCATTGTAACGTCATATAAAAATGTTTCTTTTATGGGTGCATTGTTTCTCAGAGACGTACCCATTTGGTATTTCAAAACAATATAATTGTGAGGGCCTAATTTTATAGATATTTAAGTATGGTAATAAGTCGGGATTTTTTCTTGCACGTTTTGGAAGGAAACTAGATTCAAGAAATTTGACAACACTTGCGGAACACTCCATGACAGAGTTTTTCGTGTCATGGAGATGGTCTCCAGTGACTTATGCAGTATCGCCTATCGCATTATCATGCATAATAAAATAAATAAACTCTACAAAATCAGCAACAGGAACAACATTGATCACCCACGATATCTGTGACGTATGCTTGAATACTGAAACACAATTTCCATTCTAATGAAAGGTCTTGCTTTTCAATGTCTTTTACACTATCTGTGAAAGATATCTTACGCGAGTTTGAACACTCTGTTCAATAATAACAGACGAGACTACATTAAATTAGTTCAGTAAACTTTAAAAATGATGTAATTATATCTCGAACAAATATTACAAAATAGAGACTGCAAGCACTTCGTTTTGTACAAGGATTTAAAGAAAAGTAACCTAAAGACTAGTTATGGGTAATTGGACACAAAAAATAGCAAAGTATCCATTTATATGATAATTTATTCCGCTTACAGCCCCAAAAATTAGTTATTTGAAAACCGCGCACCACGTTCAATAACATAATAATGATAATAATAATAATAATAATAATAATAATAATAATAAAAAGGTAAAGGTATCCCCGTAACATGCCATGAAGGCACTTGGGGGGCATGGAGGTAGAGCCCCATACTTTCCATGACCTCGGTATAGAATGAGGTGGTGTGGTCGGCACCACGCTCTGACCGCCTTTTACCCCAGGGAAAGTCCCGGTACTCAATTTTATAGGAGGCTGAGTGAACCTCGGGGCCGTTCTGAAATCTTGGCAACGAGAAAAATTCCTGTCACCACCTGCGATCGAACCCCGGACCTTTCAGTCCGTAGCCAGCTGCTCTACCAACTGAGCTACCCGGCCGCCCAGTAGTAGTAATAATAATAATAATAATAATAATAATAATAATAATAGTAATAGTAATAATAATAATCTTAACTGATAGAATTTATTGACTTTGGATTTATAAGAAACCGATAAAAAATGTACTTGATTTGTCGTGCCTGTATTTAATGTGTAATGGACAAATTTTAAATTCTTATTTTTGCCAAAAATCTCCTATAATATGATTATCCTTTTTAACATTATCAATTTACTATTGGAATCTGTTTGACAGCACATCGTGACAGGGAGGAAAGAAGCATTTTTCCAAGTAATCTGCATTTCGCCTTCTTTCATTATGTGGTTATCCTATACTTAATTTTGATCATGTTATTTACGAACACTTCCAACCTCCAAAATTGTAGGGCTGAGAGCCATAGTGAGCTAAATCCTTTTTCAGAGTTTTGAAGCTTATCCCATCTTTTGATTGCCTGGCGGATCTCATATACTCAACATATAGCGTCATTTAGTCCAAATCCCTGACCTTATGAAATAATAATAAAAAAAATACTATCTCAAGTAAATGCCAGTTCTTTTGAGAAGCAGAGTGAGCCATATCCAAACGTCTAATGAAAGTTGCTGCTTCTTGCCACATGACTTAATGTAGAACATGGCACACGAAGTGGAAGGAAATAACTCGACTGAGGTGAAATCTAGGAAGCGTGTGAAAAACTGTGATGAGTGGGAAAAGAATGAACGGAAAAGGAAAATAAATAGTGGCCAGGGTATATAAATGTAAGTGGAAATCCTGTCTCCGCGAAAATATATATTGACAAAGACTGCAAATTTGGATAATGTTGTGTCGAACGCTTGGATAATGAAAATGATCGAGCACATGTGCATGATACATTCTCGTCAATATGTAATTTTGAACAGTAAATGCAGATCTTGCAGGAATGGTTCATATAATGAATATAAAGAAGCACTGAAGATCTGCTGATGTAGAAGGTAGTCATGAACAGCATTCATGGGTATATATTAAGTTAAAAGTACGTACAATAACTTCAAAAATTATATTTTCAGTATATTCATAAACAAGGTACATATTTAAATAATTTTGTCTTTTATATGAAAACCTGTTCAATTTTATCTAACTTCGTTAGAGTATGTTTTAATTTATAATGAAATGAAAAAAAGAAATTATTTAATAAATTACATTTCATTCAATTTAGAGTATTATATCTCAAAAGAAGGCGAATTTTTGGACCAGGAAACAAGTTGAAATTGTTATCTCTATAAAAGTAGCCTATGTGTACCTATGGTAAACATTAATTTTTATTTTTACGATGACACTAATACATCCGATATGCAAAACGATGTTCTTCAATTTGCATAGAAAACATTGGAGTGCATGACTGTGAACATGATGTTAGGCTATTTTTGGAGAGAAACACTGCTCAGAGGGGGAGGGCCGAATGTGAAGTGGGATCATTTACAACTGTAAATACTGGAGCAAACCACTTAATAGTATATTGAAATAACGTGGGGAAGACAAAATAGAAACCAGTACATAGCTTCATTTTGAGCCTCCATTGTCCACCATTCACAGTTTAAGAAATAGACCACAAATTTCTACAATTTGGACATTCTTTCCTCCCTAACGACAGAGACTTCAGCACTATTGAGTCAGCTAAACGCAAAGCCAAAAATCTCCTTATCATAGACGATTATGTGTGTTAATGCAACACTGTAGGAGAAA
>NC_091128.1:26674543-26709543 GCF_040183065.1 Periplaneta americana
TGTTTTGTAAGAAAATTAAATTTAAGATATCCCATTTTGATGCATTTATTTTGAAATTCGTTACTCTAATTTTATATTAATTGATATAATGATGCTTTTGAACATGATTTTTTTAAAATCAAGTTTTCAAATTAATTTAATTTTATTTATAATACCACTATTCACAAATTAGTTACAAAACAAGTACAAAATTGGAAGTCTTTTAGAATATTATTATCGTAATTGCAACGTATTACAGAAATCACAACAAAAACACTTTTCAAACATGTACACAAGTACCTTTATCAAGACAAAAGCATGTACCAAGGCCATCTGCGTCCTCTTCTCCATCTTCCTCGCTTTCTGGTACTTTCCCGGCCATGCGGATTTGCAGGTATATCTGCAAACGGGCATCTCCTTCCCAGGACAATCCAAAATGTTTCTGCAGCAATCCTTCTACGTCTCTGATTTTTAATGGATTGATACTTCCAACTTTCTTAGATACAGAGGGCATTGATGCCCCGCGGAAGCATTTCCCTCGTTTGCATAGTCCATTTGATAAATACTGATTGCTCTGAAAGCGAAAACATGCTTCTCCTTTGAATTGGACGACTGTTCCCATTCTACGGAGAAAAAGACGTTTAACTTCTGAGATCTTAAATGGAAGGGCACTGGTCGGTTTCATCATGTCTTTTGCAAATTCCTTCCACTCACGGATTGGACATTCTTCATTTCCAGCCTTGATTATAGTTGCATGCTTCCCAATGATAGTATGATATTCTTCTGGCAACACAATCACCTCTTCCTTTTTTATTTGCTTCTCCACGTTTCCGAATACCCTATCACAAGGTAGAAAACTGTGTCCAACGACAGGGAATAGAACCTCCACAAATTTGAGGGATGATGGAGCTTCATTGTAGAACCACCAACAGATCATCGATATCATAATAGAATTTTTGTTTTGAGACCCGCATCCATCTGAGACAAGACGAATCTTCTCAATTCCAATCAGATCAGTAGATGTCAGTCTATGATGAATAATAGATGCAACTTCAGAACTTCCTTTAGGAGACTCATGTTCCATCCATGTGTAAGAAAATACATTATCTGGTGTCAACGTTTTGTCTTGTCTCTGCTCAACTACTGTTTCATTGTGCATGTAATACTGCCTAGCATAATATGTTGCTTGATCAGGAAGACGTGGAAGCACCAAATTCTGCTGACAGTCAAAGATCAAAGTGAGAAGGCCTGGAGACATCTCATTCATGATTTCATAAAAGCTTTTCGCTCTTAACAGGTGAATACGTTGAGTAGTCATAGCCTGCAATCTTCTGTCTTGATTTCCAGATCTGATTATCTCTTTGTTTTGCAGACATGTTGAACAAACATCTTTTTGTGGCACACCGAAAGCGAGGTTGAATTTTCTAGTAAATATAGATTCGAAGAATCCGTATTTTACTCTTGGTAAGCCTTCTGTTGGGGCATATTTTTCATTATACAATCTCCAGCAGTTTCGGATCGATTTTAACTCCTTTCCTACATACACTTTTTTGGAACCTTGGCGACTATAATGGGCTTTCCTGCCAGGCAGCATCTGTATAAACTTTGTCACAGACTCACGGCATAGTCTGAATTTACCTTCTTTTCTGTCTCCACCACGATTCTCTTTTCTGCATTTACCTGTTTCATGGTAAATCTTCAGAAGCCGACCAAGTCGTCCATTGCTGATATTTGGAATAATTACCAGGAATAGTTTTTTACAAACTTGAATATTCTTCTTGCTTTCTGTCCTTATGAAAAACGAAGCAGAATAATTCTTTTTTCCTTTGTTTCCTTTCATGATGGGCTGTGTACTAACATGTTTCAAAATGAACTCATCTTGAGATTTGTTATCAGGTCTACTCAAGAACAGATTGCTGAAGTATGAAGCATCAGAAGGAGTGATCCTGAAACATTCTAGTTTTCTCTGTGCATGCTTGCAAGCAGGAAGTGTGACTGGCCTCCTCATACGAGAATATCTAGAAAATACAAATTTTTCCCTTTACAGAAATTATTACTTTTATATTTCACGTTCTTTAACTTTATAGTATAATACATTATTATTATTATTATTATTATTATTATTATTATTATTATTATTATTATTATTATTATTATTATTATTATTACATAAATTTCAATGCATGTGTAGACTATACATTTCATAAACACGATATAATAAGACTAAGTTTTTAAATAATGCGCAATTTCACGTAATTTATTCGTACCTAACATTTTTTTCCTTCAGTCTTTTCCATTGTTGTGGATTTGCTTTCCTCTTCCTCCCCCCCTTCAACAGGCTGTAGATGTCCAATAGTCGAGAAGCCGTCCATTGTCGCAATAAATGTAAAGCTGTTGTGTCCAACACCTAACCAAAAAATATAAAATAATATTTTACTAAAGATTCCATAAAGATAAAAGACGTAGTATTTTAGTAGCAATAATTCATAAAATGATGCCTATTACGTTAAATTACAACAAAATTTTATATAGCAGTACAGTCCTTACCTTATAAATTAGAGCATAAATGAAGACGTATAATTACTGTGTAACTAAGATCTCAACCATGTTAGTTTTCTGAAAAATCTGGCGGCAAAACTAAAAAAACAAGCTTTGGCACACATAGACCATTATGTTTCATGTGCTCTGGAAATATAACGCAACACTATGAAATATGGCCCATTTTGTTCTGATGAAAATAACGAATCACATATCCCATTTTGATTAATTCATTAATAATAACATATCCCATTTTGATCTATGTACTGATTTTCTCCATGCATTTACTCGTCTAAAATAAACCATTTTGAAATTGAACTTTTCACTGCTGAAAGTCTTCAACCCATACTTGCCAATGACGTCAATAACTCAATTTCCGAAAAAAGGTCACATAGCCCATTTTGATCTCGGGCCCCTCATATGTAAGTATGTTGTATCCGGCGATGTTTCTAAGTAGATGTTTTAAATAATACTATGAGTCATGTTAATTTCCACGTCTTTATTGTCCATGAGTTTAGACGTAGAGAAATGGGTATGCTACTTTTATCTGATTCCTCTCTGAAATATGACTCATCCTTAGCTCAGTCTATCAAGTGAGAGCTTCTTCCTCAAAACGATTAGGTTTCATTCCAAAAAGGATCCATAATAGTCTCGTTAATGGTATGGATATAGGAAAGTGGTTTTCAAACAGTGCGTTGTACCTTTCGTTCAGGGATGCGGTCGAAGTTTATGGCAGAATTACAATCGTGTGACAGATAACTCCGAAGCCTTCGTAATTTTATTTAAATTTACTTTGCCTCGAATTTATCTCTTTAAATTTACACACATAATTCGTTTGTCCCAAATAGTTACTTTATTATTTGCTGATGATATTGTGTTTATGGCAACTTCAGAAGATAATTTACAACGTTTCGTTTACAACTTTAATCAATGGCAGAAAGTTTCAATATGGAAATTTCAACTAACAAATCCAAAGTGATGGCTTTTTTTTTAGGAAAGGAACCAGTCCGTAGCAAAATTTGCATAAATAATAAGATCATCGAACAAATAAAAAATTGTAGTTATCTCGGTTACCAAATTTCATATGAAGAAGAAAAGGATTTGAATGAGAAAATTATTAAATTCAACAGAGCAATGGGAATAATTAATCAGATATTCCAACCAACACACGCGCACCAGAATTTATAAAACATTGGCCACACCTATACACTGTTTTGGCAGTGAAGCTTGGACGATTCGTAATATTGATTCACAAAGATTAACGGCGGCAGAAATGAGATTTACGCGTCGTACAGCGGGATACACGAAAATGAATCACATTAAAAATGTTGACATTATGAAAGAAGTGCAGATTGAACCGATTACGGAATACCTACAGAAATACAGACAAAACTGGAGATCACATGTCATCAGAATGCCTCGTTCTAGAATTCCATGCCAAATTTTAAATTACCATCCTGCGGGCAAGAGATCCTTGGGCAGACGGTTCAAGCATTGGCAAGAGTCCTTAACGGGCCACTAGACCCAATATATGCAAGGATGATGATGATGATGATGATGATGATGAAATTTACACACAAAGATAGCTATTATCACTTCTTTGGACTGAGCAATGCAAATGTCCATTAACAAAGACACTCAAAATATGAACGTTCATACTTATATATCGCGATTACACATTTTTAACCCTCTGTATCATAAGAATTTAGTTATAACAACTTTCAAATGGTAAATGATAACTAAGTGGTAAATTACCTTAGTTAACTAGTTTAGATTTCGTAACATTCATATTCAGAACTAATGAGATTTTTTATTCCTTCAGTTTATTCAGTTGTTTCGTTGGGAGCGGGGTGCGTTTGTGCATGGTAGTGTGGAGTCAAATAGGTTGTGTGTTCTGAAATTTAATAGTGTATTGAAGATGTGTTATGGGTGTGGTTGTGTGTGTATATTTCGTAAATCCCCTCCATCACATCAGCATTATTCTTCATTTCAATATTAATTATTATAATTTCAATAGTTTTTTCTAAAATGGTGCAGCTGGATGTAATATTGTGACTGCTTACCAGTGGTCTCAGTCTCAGAAGGCATAGTGAGTTACTCTGGGAGTGAAAGAGCCCTTTATCTGGACTTCACTGAACCTTGAGTCTACGTCAGTGTTGCCAATTCAGCGAACTTAGTAAAGTACAGTATACTGTAGTGTAGTGTAGTGTAGCGTAGCGTAGTATAGCGTAGCACAGCGTAGCACAGTACAGTATAGTATAGTACAGTACAGTACAGTACAGTACAGTCTAGTCTAGTCTAGTGTATATTTATTTAATCTAGTAGAGATAAGCCCATCAGGCATTCTTTTACCATCTAGCAGGGGAATTTCTCGCTAGATTTGATATTTTTCGGTCTTATTTTAGCGGATAAAATTTATGTTACAGGTATTGATGTTATTCAGAGGTACAGGGTATTTTTTTACTCTCAGCGGAAAAATTATATAATTTTAAGTTGATAATTTAGCAATTTAGCAACTCTTGCACCGTTCCTTAGAAGGTTTTTAGAAATACATTTGCCTACACTGGCTTAGATGGCTGAAATCCAAATGGCTCCACTTAGCTGAGTCACGATACCTACAGAAAATCGAGTATTCTGACTTCAACAACCATTCACATAAAAAGGAGTGGTAAGCACAATAAGCCTTAGAGCTACGGTGCAAGCCTTCGTGACTCTTCTCTCTCTATAAAAGTAAATTAAAGACCAATTCATGCCGCCTTTTCAGGCCTCTTATCAGAAAGTTTAGCCTCTTTTCTTGTTAATCATGTGTTTGTGAAAATAATTGTTCCCAACATCGGGTGTGGGTCATTTCTCTCGCTAGGTTTTCATGAAATAAATGTAAATGTAAATATTAAAAACAGCGAGCTTTCGAATTATCTTCATCTAATTTATTTTTTCGCAAAATAATCTGTCAGATATAAACTTAAGGTTCCGTTGTTGAACTATCTATACACTCTGCAAATTGACAGCAATATAGGCCTATCCTTCCTGTAGAAAGGTTTTGCGTAACTTTCCTCTGGAATTATTGTTCAATGTTATTCTTTTTCATATGAAAATCATAGCTGTCCATTTATATCTAGCTTCTGATACACACAGTCTCTCGTTACATTTGAAGGATTTTTTTTTATAAAAACAGCCCTTGTCAAAAAACTTAATTTTTCAGGAGACGTAAAAAACTTTCTACAGTCTACATACACTGCAGTATAAACGAGATACTTAGGACAATGATTCTACAGGTTATGTGACATAATGTAACAGAAAATTCGCATTAATTAAAGCTTAAATATGACTATTATAAATTAATGAAGATGGGCATGCGTGACAAGGGTCGTTTTTGGCTGAAAATTAAAAATATAGATAAAGATATTCTTCATGCCGAAAAAATTAATTTATTACAAAATTCAAATATTACAGCACTACGGTAATAAACATAGGTAATATTTTATTTTACGTATTTTTTAACAAAATAAACATTAATTTATTACGAAATTCAAATATTACACCACTATAGCAATAAATATTGGTAATATTTTATTTTATGGATTTATGAACAAAAAAAACATTAATTTATTACAAAACTCAAATATTACAGCAGTACAGTAATACACATTGGTAATATTTTATTTTAGGTATTTATGAACAAAACGAACATTGTCAAATTTGACAGAATTTTATTCACTGTAACATTACAACAGCTAACTTTTCACTCTTGTTTCAAAACGAGTAATAGGCCTATCCAGTACCATTAAATTTTAGAATCTATAATTGTCTTCCCTACTGCTGTTGTCTGAACTATCAATGTCTACATCACCATTAATGTTAGCCCTTCTTCTTGTCCAAGAGTTTCAAAACATTGACGACTGCTTGGTCTTAGCAAACTATAAAGTTTTCTCAAATCCTTTATTTTAGAATAATTTATTTTTGGACGCTGTGTCAACATCTAGGTTATTTAGCGTCTGAATGAAATGAAGGTGATAATGAAGGTGATAAATGAAGGTGACATGAGTCCGGGGTCCAGCACCGGAAGTTAACAAGCATTTGCTCGTATTGGGTTGAGGGAAAACCCCGGAAAAAAACTCAACCAGGTAACTTGGCCCGACCGGGATTCGAACCCGGGACTTTCCCCAAGCTTTCATACACACGCACAGTTGAGCAGTTCATTTTTAGTGTCATGCTAAAATGCCCTTACTCCAGGATAGAGGGAATTATAGCTGTGAACTTGTCATTTAGCGGTCCTTCCATCTGGTAGCAAAACTTGATAGTATAGTTAGTATAATCACTCTTTATTGTTTGAAGCGCTTTGTTTATGATGCTCTGATCTTTATTTGTGTTTTAATACAAATTATTATATTATACGCAATTTCGGCTAATTGAAATGTAAACTGAGAGTTTGAAAAGCAAAAAGAGACGTACAGTAGTGATCCTGGCAAAAGTTCACCGTCAACTTCAATGCACTTTGCAGCTCTTGTAGACAGTTGCTGTGTTGCTGATCTGATCTGATTCGGACATTCCTTTGCTAGAGAAGCATGTAAATTACGAGCGAGAAGTGCCTCCCTTGTTTCCATTTTGCACATGTAGACTTCGATCTTAGGGCAACGCCACACACAGTAATCCAATGGAGTAAGATCGGGTGACCTCGGCGGCCAAGAAATGACTCTATCGCGACCAATTCAACGCTCAGGATACATTCATTGATCCTACTACAACTTAATGTCGTTTTGGTCGCTTCCTCATGTGAGTTCTGATGAAGGACATAGGACTGACTTTCGAGATTTGTAAACAGCTATATGTCAGATACTGTTAAGAACAGTTGATGTGTACATATATACTTTTTTGCTCAGAATCACCAATATTATCACCTCTCACAAGTACCTATCCTCCTGACTCACCCTTTATTTCTGAATTTATTTCTAAACGCGTATTGAACTATTAATTTAATAATATATACTGAATTGAATCTGAAATACGTACTAGTAATATACAATATTATGATCTGTCCTTATTGCTCAAAGGATAGTCCAAGTTTCCCATTAAAATAAGTATTTCCTCTATGTAAGGATGCAGACGGTATTACCTTTCATTGATTAACTTTTCAGGTTTGGATAGCAGTCTTTCCGAGGGAACTGAAGATCCCAGTGAATACAAATACTTCTTTACCAAATTACTTATGGTGTATGATAAGAGGAACTGATAAGTGGAGGCAAATTACTGGATTTGTTTAGTTAATTATGAAAAATAATGAGTGCGTGCCTGAAATTTGCGTAGTAGTTAAATAGGGATTTAATTTAAAAATTGTACTTGATAGTAAGGTTGAGTTTATAAATCATAATTGAGGATAACTACCTTCTATAATGGAGGTTATGAAAACTGGTTCCAGGCAATCAGAAAGAGACAATCCATTCTCTCAACTCTCATTATGAAGAGAATTTATACTTTCCGGACCTACTCTTCTATCAATACGAGATATGTAGAACGCTTTTATTCTACCCATGATTGCAAAGTGAAGAATCGTGTGAGTCGTTCGTTTACGATTCAAAAAAATACTTGGAATCAGACTGAGATGAGTTCTGAACAAACCATGAATGAATCGTTACAAACGATTCTTACTGTCTGATTGAATCGCTGAAAAAGAATCATGTTGCCTAGTTCCAGTTTCAAACCCTTAGTATCGATAGTCGCCAAAACTATCGATAATATTGAAAACAATTTTACTATCGACAGTTTCGATAGTTGAAGTCATTACTATTGATAATATAGAGAGTACTATTTACTATTGTCGTCACTACCCCAAATGCCGGCTGACGACGTAGGGGGGACTGGCCTGGGGACGAGGGGGAGTTGCCTGATCGAAACCTGGGTACGCAGCGAACCTTAGTGTAGTCAGCCGGTGTGGATTTGGGAATGCGCCTAGCTTTAGGTGAGCGCAATAGATGGTAAAAGGTGCAGTGTTGATCATAGTGCCGCCTCCCGAAAATTTCAATCTATTCTATTTCATTGCAACTATCGGACACAGATATTGGGAAATTCGCAAGCACAATGTGCATATACAAAACTTTCATGTCCAAGAATAACAGCTTTATATTACAACAAAATAGTAAGTACCTACTGGTACAAGAGTCTGTATATGTTTAGTTTAGATATAACAGTATATTGTTTTCCTTCCAGAGCTACATAGCAAATGGAGTATGTAATTTTGTTGGTGCGTGCGTCCGTCTTGTAGGGGTGACGTCATTCATCACCCTAAACATAAAGGTAGCGCTACGGTGTTCATACGTCTCCGGCAAGAAGTGGCCCGTGATGAAACTGGGCGCTTGATTGATCGCAGCCAGAACTCTTGGTGTGAACAAAATCGCCTCGGGTAGGAACACCAGTGACTGA
Source organism: Periplaneta americana (assembly GCF_040183065.1). Classification (NCBI taxonomy): domain Eukaryota; kingdom Metazoa; phylum Arthropoda; class Insecta; order Blattodea; family Blattidae; genus Periplaneta; species Periplaneta americana. The sequence goes on from NC_091128.1 coordinate 26,683,478, forward strand.
CAGGATGTCGAGGTGTAGCCTATGTCTGAAAGATGACACTAGAAAGAAGCCATTCGACCCTAGATGAGAGTCGAAATTAAGAAATGAAGAAGGAACAAACTAAGTAAATCAAAAATAAGTAAGAAAATCAATTAAGAAATTAAATATGAAAGAAAGGAAGTAAGACTGGAGTGAGAAAGAAAATTAAGTGGGAAGAAAACATTTTAATGTATAAGAATAAAATGGGCAGGAGGAAAGAATGATAAACGACAGAGAAAGATACAGACAAAACACGAACAATAAGTAAAAGAGATCAAGAATGAAAAATTAGAAGGGAAAGATGGGAAAGAATAGAGATAGAGAACTAAATAATTGAACAAGTAATTTAGAAAAAAAAAGATGAAATATGAAAAGAAGGAATAAATAGATACATAGTGTGAGGAGGAAATAATAAAAAAGAATATTTGGCGGAATATATGAGCCCTTCAGTAAAATAGTGGGTCATGTCCATAATGTCACATTTCGACAAAACTGCATTTGTTTACATAAATTGTTTATATCATAATCATAAATTAGCATACGTACTATAAGTACTTCATTAGTTGCAAAAAAGAGCAACATAAGAAAAATGTAACTGTAAATAAAAATGCTTTTGATTTGTCATAGTGGTACAAAATTACTGTTCTTCTAATTGCTAAATGGCAAAACTTCAGGAGAACATTGGTCCATGTTCATTTTATTCATGTCCAACTCCACACCTGTGGAGCAACGGTTAGCGCGTCTGTCCGCGAAAAAAGGTGACCCGGGTTCGAATCTCGAGGCAAGTTACCTAGTTGAGGTTTTTTCCCAAGGTTTTCTCTGAACCCAATATGAGCAAATGCTGGATAACTTTCGGTGCTGGACCCCGAATTCATTTCACCGGCATTATCACCATCACATTCAGACGCTAAATAACCGAAGATGTTGATAAAGTGTCATATAATAACCTACTGAAATAAAAAAAAATGAATTCATCCACTGTTCACAGCATACAACTTTCATGACATGACATAGCATAACATTAACTAAATCACATTTCCTTTGCACTGAACACTTTAGGCATTGGTTTCATCATCCTTCTGCTGCTCTTCGGAAATAAAAATCTGATTTTCATTATCTCCATTTTGGGATGTAAGATTATGGAAAAAGCTGTGGTGCACTGATGGTATATAAGGAAGAAGTTGCTTGAGAGCCTTCAATTTAGCTTCAGTGATTTCTCTTCCTTCTGGATATAAAATAACTGGACCAACAACACTTGCGGATGAAGGGCGACCTTTCTTTCGTCTTGACAAGTCCACAATCTTCCAAGTTTGTAAGTCATTTAATGAGTACTTGAATTTCATCATAATTGGGTTTCTATACTCTATACGCAGACACTGAATGTGTATCCATTTAACTTGTTGTCCATCACCAGTCTTATGTCTGTTAACAACAATGTCTTTCACCCTATCAGCAAGTGACAGAAAATCGTTTTTCTGCATTTTCATAATGTTGAATCGTTTCTTTTTCTTTGCTTTTGATGCCAATGCCATCCAATGGTCAGGAATGTATAAGTCATGCTTGTGGCGAGCTCTTTCAATCACACCACAATCGGCATCATTTGACAGAAAACTGTGGCCTTTTCTCATAAATCTTTATTAAAATCTTCTCACTCCTCTGCTGATAAGAAAACATTCTACCATAGCCATTTTGAAGTTTGCGATTTTGGCCTCCGCAACTGTCAGAATATGTTACATTAACTTTCACACCATTCTTTAACCTTTCCTGACAATACTTCATTACACGTGAACCAATTTCATCTGGTCCGCTTGAAGCCATTGCTTCATGCCACGTAAACATGGTACACAAGTATATGTTATATTATAGCATTATATACTTAGATTACTCTTATCACTTCCAGAATCACTTAAGGAGAGAGGATGGTATTTTTTGGTGAAAAATGAGTGAATTTAAAAAAATCTTTAAAATACTCTGTGATATGTATGGAATGCATAGCATAACATTTTGTGGGTATTTGTGCCCTTATCGGATGTTGAGTCGTCATTTTTAAACTTCCTGCGCTATAGATTTTTAAATCACTCGCCCGCTTTTATCGGTTTCCAGAAACTTCATTTTTTTGCTACATTGCCAGACAAAAATGGATATAATTTCTGAACTATTAAAGATACATGCATTAAATTTAGAACACACATTCTTTAGACTATTAGGAAACGTTTCTCTGTAACAGAATTTTATTAATTGATTTCATTTTAAAAATACGTCCGTTTGTTTGCAAGAAACGAAATCAGAAAATTGTAATTATGTTTTAATTGTTTATTTTACAAACGTAGGGACAAATATCAAAATTCTGTTACAGACAGTTTGTAGAACATGATTTTGCAAATAAATTGCAAAAACTGTTTGAATGTATCTTTAAAAACGGTTTAAATATATCGGTTTTAGTACAATCCTGCATTGGGTACATTTTTTTAAATTGGAGCCCCAAATAATTTTTTTTTTCAAAATGTTTTTATTTGGTTGAGTTGCCACAGCTATGAGCTCTCTACATGGAAAAATTTAATATTTTACACCAAATAGGAAAAAAGTTAAAAAAAAACACCATCGTCTCCCCTTAAATAAGTAAAATATACTTCAGAATCCGCCATTTCAATCAGTTGTTGGACATGGCCCACTATATTAATTAACAAAATGTTTCTACTTCTTAGAAGTACACAAGTATGGCAGCAGATAGCAGGGAAATTCACATTTCTGGACATAATCCAAATTTTTTTACTGATACATATGCTCTTGAGCTTTCAGAAGATGTACAGCTGTCAAAATAAAAATTGGCCGCACTCGTGAACAGCGAATATTTTGAAAGTCCACTTCGGGTCGCGGCGATGTTACACGATGCATGTGCTTGTACAAGCAGTTCCGGAACTATGAAAGTGTTCCATATCTGCTCCTCGTAGACCAGCAGTAGAGTGCTTGTTTAATGATTCAAAGGTTCTGGGTTCGCGCCTGCTTCAAGTTTTCATTTTATTTTTTAATCGTTTTTAGCGATGTAAATGATATTCAAATTATCATTTATATCCAGTTATCGTTCTTGATGGATATCACGTTATTTATATTTTGTTATCGTTTTTTAGAGATATGAATAAAATTCAAGTCATCATTTGTATTCTGTTATCGTTTTATAACGATATGAATAATACTTATTACTATTGTAGCTACAGTATCTCCAATGGGGGTTAGCCCTATTTTACATATGTATGTTAGGGCTATAGTTTTATACACAAAAAAGATAAGCATAAAGAGAAATGGAAAAGAAAATTAAATTAGCTTACGCGATGTAAGCAAAACATAAACAATCCGTAAATTAGGCATTGCGATTGCAAAACAAATATCAGGAATCAATTTGAAACATACAAAAACATTAACAACACACATACGTAACACTTCTATAACACAAATATGCACCTTTCCGTACCATACATCATAAATTAATACACAACAGTCACACAAACACAATCAAACTATAATTACGACATTGCGACGACATCAAGCATCCCATAACTGACTCACATACATAACAAATCAAGCATCCGTTGCAACACATACACTTCAACATAGTAACCACACTTTTAAAAGTTAGAAATTTGGCTCCAAGAAGAATAAATAGGACACTGTTACTAATTACTATTCTTCTACAATTTCTTAAATACATCTGTAATAAATCTGTGAAATTCCGATATGAATAATATCCACGTTTTTTATATTGTTATCGTTCTTTAGCGATATAAATAATATTGAATTTATATTGTTTTCCTTCATTAGCATTATAAAATAATATTCAAGTTATTTATATTGTTATTGTTCTTTCGCAATATAAATAATCTGTATTTTATGTAAGTAATTATTATAACACAAATAAACATCTTTCTTTGTAAAATACGTTATTTTATTTAGATAATTAAATACGTATTATATAATATCTTATATTAATTAAACAAACCGATATTTATCATTTATATTGTGTTATCGTTCTTTAGTGATACTGTATAAATAATATTCAAGTTATTTATATTGTAATCGTTCTTTAGCGATATAAATAACATAAATTTAATATTAGGTTTGGAAAAATCCAGTTGCATAATACTTCTATTAGTTTTTCTTTTTGTATTATTACATTATACTATCTTGAACCACAATAAAATGAAAAGGAGTAACGAGGAATTGAACCTGAGACGTTGACATCTAAATTCCGACGTTCGTCTGCTGAGCTACGAGGGCAAAAGTGTGCAAACATTTTCGGAAAAATTGGCCCAATCACACTCCAAGATTTTCTGATGATTCGTAGAATCTAGTCCAGGATGCGGGGGGCAAAGATTTCCCGATCTCTGATAGGGTCAAACATCCTGATAGAATTAATATTTAACCCTTGCCGTGACTTTCGGTGAAGTCCGGATGGCCCAATTAGTCAAATCCACTCTCCTCATCTCCACGCTTGGGCCCCCTGGAATTTAATAAGATGCGAAAGAGATAGTGGTGTGCGGAAAGCAACGGGATGTTACCGCATTTAGGCCTATCCTTCCCAAGAAAAACTGCAAACATGAACAAAGGAAGCTTTTAATAGAAGAAGAAGGATCTTCTGCGGACCTCTGGAAAAAGAACTAAGGAAGAGACTAGTGAAGTGCTTTGTATGGAGTGTGGCATTGTATGGGGAAGGAACATGGACATTACGACGAAATGAATAGAAACGAATTGAAGCATTTGAAATGTGGATGTGGAGAAGAACGGTGCGTGTGAAGTGGACAGACAGAATAGGAAATAAAATTGTGTTTGAAAAAGTGAGTGAAGAAAGAATGATGCTGAAACTGATTAGAAAGAGAAAAAGGAATTTGTTGGGTCTCTGGTTGAAAAGAATAATAGACGACATTAGGATATGTGGATCATATGCGGAGACTAACAGGAAGGCAGAAAATAGGAAAGATTGGAGATTGCTGGGTTTGCAATGAAAGACGTGCCCATGGACAGAACACTTATGTATGTATGTTCAGAATGCCTGGAATATCGTGTCTAAGAACAGTCGCTATTTGCAAAGACTAGTCAATTCCATGCCCACTCTACTGCAAGATGATCGAGATAAGAGGAAGATAGACTAAATATTGAATTGTGGCTTTTTGTCTTTGTTTTTTGAACGCTTAATTGTTTGAATATTTTAAGGCCGACGCCAGTAAATTTGTTTTGTTCATGCCACGAAGGTATTTTTATTGAGAATAAAATCTTTTTTCTTTCCATTTGCAGCCACAATATCATAATGATAATGATAAAGTCATGGCATAATATATTAATGAACCTGATGTTAATTACTAAAATAATCATAAAAGAGAAAGGAGCCATTATGTATAGTTTGTCTCTCTCAAAAACAGAACAAAAAAGAACATAAAAAGCACGTGGTTGTAGTCGAACGCAGGACCTCATGAATAAGAGGCCTGAACGCTACCATTATGCTATCGATTACACAGAATACTTCAATTATAACTGTAGATATCAGGCAACGTGGTCCAACAACATGTAACATCGCCTGTCTCCGAATTGTAGCGAAGATACCCGAAGGGAACATTGTTTAAGGAGAGCGGCCACTTTTTCTTTTGACAGCTGTACATATCTTGAAATGCACCAAAAGTGGACATGGCCCACTTTTTTACTGAAGGGCTCATATCTAAGTTCAAACTGTTTCATTATTAACGCATAATCTGTTAACACTAGACAGCTGCAAAGGAGCACATGTACACTGATGGCTAATAATGAAATATATTGCAGAATGGAAATGAGTATGGAAATGTTATAGACATTTACATTTATAAAGGTAATAAGGTGTCCATAGGAGTACCTCTTCTTTGTCATCACCGGCTCTTCTCAACACTAAGAAATTATCGCCTACTATCGTCGTAATCACTATTAGCATGTCCAATAAAATTTAACCATTCTTTTCCATTATTATTATTATTATTATATTACAAATAACTGTCAGAATCTGAAAACATCATTCCGATAGTATAATAGAAAATAATGCAACGAACACATCTCTGCTCATCCTAGACTCCTATATCCAGTCGTCCGTAAAACAGTTTTCTCGTTTCAATCCTTTTCATCATTCATTATTCTCATTAAATCTCTATGCCTTGTCATCACAGTCTGTGTTATTTTCCTTTGTTGCTTACCTTCCTTATATTATTACTAGTACCGATGATATTATTATTATTATTATTATTATTATCATTATTATTATTATTATCATTATTATTATTATTATTATTATTATCATTATTATTATTATTATTATTACCATCGTTATTGTCGTATTATTGTCATTATTATACGCAATATTACAGGCCCAATAAAATTTTTATTATCCTCTTATGCAACAAGTTCTGGAAATATTAGTGGTGATAGTAGTAGCAGATCTAGTAGCAGTAAAACCTAGGATCAGTAGGCCAGGCAGTAGTGGTAGTAGGCCTAGTAGTAGGTTTACAGAAGTACAGAAAAATTAACTAAAATTACAAATACACGCAATAATCCATATCCTCCTAACTTCAGTAATACGCCAGCCAAAATTGGCAGGTCATATTTCATACTAAAATTCAAGAAAAGATGTTTTTGATAAACATGCGAGAATAAATTTATTTGCCTAGTCGACGGCAGCTGTAAAGGCAATTTTTTCTGCTATGTGCGCCGTAGCATTTCTGTAAAGTAAAATCTTGTAAAGTAAAACCAATCGGAATCAGTCTGTAACGAGTGCTTCCCGAGGTCGTTTGTTCATGTGGATTATTTCAACACATTGAATAAGTAATACTAACATATAGGTCTACTGTGTGTGTGTGTGTGTGTGTGTGTCTGAGAGAGAGAGTTACTGCACAGGCAGACGCGGGAAATTTTAAGAACTTTGGCCAGCAGAACGATGCCGGACATTTTGGTGCTTTCTGCAACGTTACCAACGCACAAAAAACGACTGCAGAATCCTGTTCTGTGTAATTTTAAGAGAAAAATTGCTCCGATGCCGGGTGTCGATCCCGGGATATTTGGCTTAGCGCACCAATCCTCTACCGACTGAGCTACCCAGGAATTACACCCGACCCATCTCAATTTTTCCCTTTATATCCACACACCTCTAGTTGGCTGTCAAGACGCCAGAAAGCCCATTTTTGAGTGCACATAATCTCTTTGTGACTTGAATTGTAGTTTTCTGTTAACGTACCTACAGTAACGTATATATTATGCGCTAAGCCAAATGTCCCGGAAACGATACCCGGCCCCGGAACAATTTTTCCCTTGAAATTATCCAAGTCTGCTTGACAGGCAGCTATAACTGAAAGTCAGATTTGCTTGTGGTATGTGATTGCGAACCATGCAAAGAATTGTTGTTGAATGAAACAGAGTTTGTTTGGTGTCATGCTTACAGGAATCAACGGCTAAGGTTATTATTGACTTTAGAGAATTTAAGTCCTCTCATGCTTTATTTGTATTGGGAGCGCGCGAAATACGATGGGGCAATACTGTACGCTCCTTGCTTTCTTTATCCGTCTCTCTCGTTGCAAATGCTAGCAGGCGACCGCCTTCCTATTTGCCGTCGACTCTAGTAGTTTGATGGTGGTGGTCATCTTTAGCTTTGGCATCATACAAGCCGGCCTAACATAATACAAGGGGACCTATTGCTGTTACTACCTACAGTTGAATAATCTCTGTCAGACGCGTTCTCGTGGGATCAACATTAAAGATAGTGACTAAATTATTCTGTCAAGGACCCAGTTTCTAAAGTTATCTGGAGAGCTTCGGCTCAGAAATACGGATGAAAACGTGTTGCTGGAGAAGAGGAAACCCTTTCTCATGATGGAGTATTGAGGACCATTCTTAGGGTGAAATGAGTGAAGTTTTTAGTGGCACTACAATTTAGTTGAAGAGCACAAGGGAGACTATGCTCGGAAACCCTAAGAAGGCAGCCCCTCCACCGAGAAATCCAACTCAATATTGATATTCCTACATGAAGAAATTTTAATTAGTACTCCAGTTCTCAAAGTATATACCCGGACAGGTACCAAAATGACAACGCTAGAGAAAAATGTTTTGAATACGAACGGAAAACGGTGAAAAATAGAAGCAGATGTGTGGCACGTAATAGGTCTTATTAACAAAAAACCAGATTTATAGAAAGAGTTGAAAAGAGCAGAAATTGCATGAAGAAGAGCTACAATACCTGAAACAAAAGCAAAATTGCAAGTAACCATGAAACTGTCTATGTGTGTATAATTAGTGTCGTAAAGAAGAAATAGCGGTATAGATATAGGAATTATGGTCAACAAAAAATTAAGAAATGAAATAATATAATCATATAGTAAAATAAAAGAATAGTTCCAATTCAATCAAAAGTTCTAGGAAATATATAACTATGTGTTCCTATATGCACAAGAAGATGGAAAACCAGATGACACAATAAGTTTCTGCGAAGAATTGCAGAAACAAATTCATAAAGTAAATAAAAATCACTATCTAATAATGGCCGGTGATATGATTGGCAGAGTCGGAAACAAGCCAATTAGATACTGTGAAGAACATCTGATCAGAAAGAGGGAAAGAAATTGGCTGAAAATCTGGCTGAGAAGAAACTGCCTAATGAAGGATGCACTGGAAGGAATGGGACAGAAGAAGATATCAGATGTGGAGGACATTAAGATATATGGATCGTGTACGGAAATTAAAAACAAGGAGCGAAGATAAGAGAATGCTGGGTTTGCAGTGAAAAAACCTGCCCTTCAGTGGAAGACTATGAATGAATGAATGAATGAATGAATGAATGAATGAATGAATGAATGAATATAGGTTACATGGATGAAAAAAAAATCAATGAAAATTGTATAACTCTTATAAATAATACAAAGATAAAATTAATATGTCGCACACTCGCACGTAACATAGAAAAGTGATACAACTAAAAATAGCGATTATGAGTTAACACTGTAAAACGATGAAGAAGATTATGGCGCATAATTGGACACATTTCTTCTTCATTTTAGTGGATAGAGAACACATGTCACTTTTCAGTTTGGCAGGATTTGCACGACGCAAGCCGTTCTTAGTAGGGCCTATTAGTTTTAGTTATAACATTATTCTTTAATTAAAGTCGTCACAGATGTTCATTTTTAACTGTCACGGTTTAAGTTTAACACTGTTCCATAATGAAGTTATAGTATAAGTCAATTTTCTGGGCTTTATTTTACGTAGTGACAATTTCTTCGATAGTGATAAGAACTAATTTTCATTTGATACTTTTACTGTATGAGGTCACAAACTATATAGATGAAGTGGAAAATAAGAGAAAACAAAGAAACAAATGATAACTTTAATGAGAATAGGAGAGTAGAAGAGAAATAACAAAAGTGAAGAAATGTTATTTAATGAAGATTTCAGCGAAGTAGGGAGATTAGGAAAAAATATCATGTATGCTAATCATGATAATGAGAAAAAGCAGGCATTCTACGAAATCGTAGAAAGGCATAGGCCTATATCTCATCGTCTTCAGGCTAAAATAATTTTGAGGAACGAAAGATGTTTTCACCTTGTGGGGAAAAATGTAGACTACAGTGTTCTCAAAAAATACCCGATAACCAGAGTCAAGGTGCATTTAAAAATACTGAGGACTCTAATCCCACAGTGTTTTTTGTCAAAATTTCTTACCAGCAAGAAGAGTACAAGAAAGTAATAGAAAATAAAAAGAAATGTCAGTCTCAGCAACAAAAAGTGTCATACGAAGAAATCTGAATTGTGACTCTCATAGAAGTCTTATCATATCCCTAAAACGTACAGACTTCCACATTTCAGTGTTCAATTATAAAATGACTGTAACTTAAGCGTTTGTAGAGTATTATTTTTATTTTCTCATTTATATTTTTTCCTGTTGTTAATAACTAATAGTAACAACAACGACGACAAGAAGGACCATATTCATAGACATTCTGAGCGCGGTCTTCCGGTGGATGATCAGCGAACTAACGTTTTTCGTATTCATAAACCAGTGTTAGCGATATGATATTATATGAATCCTGTACAAGTAATCGGTCGACAGCCGGGGCTAGTTTAGCACGCTCATAGCGCGGGCTAGCGAAATGTCTATGCTTAGCAGCCCAAGTGTTTAATCAGCAACTTAATTTTCTGATATGTGCAGGTTCATCTTTTACTCAATGAAGTGATTTTAAGTGGCTATTGTCTTGCATGACCCTGTCACATTTTTAAAATAACACAATTAAAAGGTTATAGGAAATGCACATACAGTGATTCAAGGACGTTGAATAATATTTTTGAAATTCCTATGCTTTTACGAATATCTGTTACTACAAGCGCCACTTTGTGTGCGTAGTAATAAAATGATCAGCTTCAGGATACATTTCTCGGATTCTAGTTCGCAGCCTTCCTTTGTTATCAGGCACTACTACTGAACCATCATACTGGAGCTATCATTGTCAGTTTTTCGATATTTGAGTTTTGAAAAACGTTTATAATCAGATCAGCTAATTTTCTTGCACTTCGTTTGTTTGAGCAATCAATGAATTTGAGGAACCTTCCATGAGGAACGAGTTGATCATCAACATAGCGAACGCAAAGAGCATTTTTGTTATTCCTCATATATTGCCTCATCAGCCATAATGACAACAAATTCAGAGTCTTTAATCTCGGAAATGATTTTAACAAATAAAGGTGTAGAAAGTGTATTAATCACTTCATCGTGAAGAATTTTACTACAAAATTCAATGTTTTTATGGAGTAGGAGTTGTAGTATAAATAGTGTTGCACTATATTTGTCTTCAGATTGTGGTTTTGAAATCTTTTGATAAAATTTTGTGATATATTTTATCTTACAAAAATGAATCTGAAATTGATATACTAACTCTTAAAAATTAAAAAAACTAGATTTATTTTAAATAATCCAGTAATAAAATAACTAATCTTTGCATAATATTAGCTCATTAGATATTTGTAATTTTTAGTGAGTTTATATTATAATATTCACAGCGATCAAATGTGCAAAAATGAATTAATTTAACACAACTCTCATCACTCTATATCTATTTATAAACACTAAAATAAGAATGTCACCGAGTATACTAGGTTAGAGTGGAGTCACTTGGGAAGCTTTCTAGGCATGATTTATGTCTCCGAGATTTAACATTAGCTTAATAAGTCACATGGATTGCAGCATGCATCTTGTAAACAGAGAAGCAACAACAATTGTAGAAATATATACAGTATATATGGGCTATGATTAGAAGTTAGAAGGCTTTTGACAATGTAGGACAACAGCACATAATTTTTTACTGTCAGTCGGTCATAGCTTGTTGATTACTTTTTGTTTTGTTTTACAAATTGTCGAATACCGCTAATTGCCGGTAGTAATTTATAAACGCGATCTACTAATAAGTTATTAATTGTTGTTATGCATAGGTTTCTTATGGAAATATAACATTTCTATATCCTATACAGAAGTAAATTATTAAATTGATATCAGAATTGTGGACTGATATAAGTGGTAATGAGGAGACTGAACAAATTTAATATATTTATGGAATGATTGATTCAGTCACAACGCGGGGATTCAAAGTCCACTTAAGGAAAGAAATATGGTTCGATGACATAATAACAAACTCATAAAGTATGAATCGCAAAATTTTTAGATATATTTTTATTATTCTTAATATTTGCTGGAGTCCACCGCAGTTGAATAACGGTTAGCATATCTGACTGTGAAACGAGCGAGTCCGGATTCAAATCCTAGTTGGGACAAAAACCCTCGAGGATTTCTCACAACCCATTAACAGCAAATGGTGGGTAAGTTTCGGCGCTGGACGCTGGACTCATTTCTCTGGCAAAGTTACAACCTCGACTACTTATATATCACCTTCATGTCTTCAGGCGTTAGATAACCATTATAGTTGAAAAAGCATCATAAAATAAAGCACTAAAAGATATATAACACAAATAAACAAACAAATACAACCACACAGGCGTGTACAAACTCAAATTCAACACTTGCAACAACTTCTACATAGGCCAAACAGGCAGATAATTTCAAACACATTACAAAGAACACGTCACAGCAATAACAAAATTACAAAACACTTCCACATATATTTTGCAGAACACATCAAAAATGCTAACCACACCTAAAGCGACATAAACACAGACATGGAAATTTACATATTCAACCAAAAAGCCAGAAACTAAACAAACTGGAGCAATACGAAATATATAGACACACAAAAACACATCCAAATGAAATTCCCAACACATAACTCAATTTCAGAACACACATACTCTTTGACGCCACATTACACTACAGAAACACAACCCCAGACAAAACGCAAATGAAAGGCGACAAGACCAGGACCAGCCAGTTCTGAAGATGGCCCATAAAAGACTGAAAAGTAGTCAACCAAGTACTATTATGTTTAACACGCGAAAGCTATATAATACAATCGAAGTGATATAGTGTTAAAAGTTGTGTAATCAAGACGTATATAAAGGAAATTATCTTATGACGAGTTTCCAAAATAACTTACTGTTACGACAAGTGTTGTATTGCATGTTTCCCGTATTCACTACATTCTTTTATATATTCTAGTAATATTTGCCTTATTTTAAGTTTTTGTTTTCAACATATTTCTCGATAATGATAATATCTATAATGTGATAACTTGAGTTACTTACAGTATAATCATAATTTTCCTTACTGTGTGTACCTAATAATATTGTGTTCAATGTATGGTTTTTACTTCACTATTTTATTATTATTATTATTATTATTATTATTATTATTATTATTATTATTATTATTGTCTCATATTTTTATATTTTGTATATCTAATTTATTTTGACTTACTGTTCACATTTTATTATGCATTTTCCTTTCTTTCTGTATGTTATAGGGTATATTATGTCTGATTTCTACTGACTTGTTGTTTACATTATATTATGATTATCTACTTCAGTTTTGTGTGTGTTCTGTACTTTATAAATGTTTAGTGTTATTATATCCCAAATTTACTCCTGGTAGAGTGTTATTATTTATTATTTAAATCTGCCAGGTTAAATAAACCATTATTATTATTGTTATTATCATTATTATTGTTATTATTATTACTTTTATTATTATTATTACTTTTATTATTATAATACATTTTTAGCGTGTGTCGAATATTACCTCGTAATTTAGCTAACATTGCGGCTGCTACCCTATTTCTTCTCAGGCAAAGAGATTTATGGTCCACTTTCCAACTCAACCATACAAGTGACTTCAACCATTATAATCTTAATTCAGTCGCGTTACTCTACATTACAAACATTTTAAATCTCTGCTTGTTATCCAGGTTTACGCTGAAATAAACTTTACGTCCATCATTCCCCCAGTCTTTGAACGTTTGACTAAAAGTGAAGTATACCTTTCCCCTTATAAAGTTTCGTGTTGTTTCGATTACCAGGAAAGTTACTATGGGAAACTCATTAGCATTATAATTGCAAGTTATATGTATTCAATAAATGTGTCTGAGATGCAAGCAATTTCAAAGAGTATAGTTAAATCATGAGGGATAAAGAAGGAAATCTACTCCATTGTGCGCCATTACATACACAGAGTGGTGCAGGAGGAATAGTAAATAGTTTTAGAGATGACAGTTTGTACTATTTAGAGTAAGAAAAGTTCCTATAAACATGTGTCTAATTTTCGATGTGTGTGGAGATACAGCTGATTGAGTGTTACGCATAACAAGGGTTACAAATGGCAGGAACGAAAGACAAATGATTTAATGATGAGTTTAGTTGATTGTGTTTATTGTTTATTTGCATTTTATCAATATATTGCAATAGTTTAATGCACTTTTCCCTCTGTTAACAACGGTAAGTGATCCTCTTCTGAGGTCGTCGTGTAGTTATTTTATGAAAGGAGTACTATTCATAATACGAGCGAACAATTCGTCCCTTATTTATTTTGTTTTTGGACACTTCACCTTTATCCACTCCGACAGACAAAAACCGACAGGAGTAAGGTCTAGGGACCTTAGTGTGGTGGTCAATGCATGTGACTACACGGGCGATTAATTGTTCGGGGAATGTATGGTGCAGATTATGTGCCATCTGACGGCTAAAATTGACAGAGGTATAAACAATTTTTTTCTCTACACCTGTTATCAACAGTGCTGCCCTCAGGTCTCAGAAGAGCAACACGTACTATTCCTTTGTATGTACACTTAGCGGCAAAAAGATTGGGCCGACTCTTGGTCGATAGAAATGTTAAATTCTATCGCGCGGTTCACTCGTGTAAACGTAACCCACTGCAAGGCATTGCTGTGGTGTCTCTTCATTGAAAGTCGTCCGTCTATAATGTAGTAAGCCCTACGAGTAGTTTGTGGCCCAGTGGTAGGAAGTCTGACATCCGTACCAGAGGTTGTAAGTTCGCCTCCCGGTACGGTAAAATTATTATTTTTTATTTTAACTTTCACTTAATTTATTAGTTTAAATGTAAAATGGCATTTGTTAACAAACTTCGTTATCGCTGCATTGTACAAATATTATTGCCCATCACCTGTGGGCTATTAATAGATGAGACCTGGCCTGTATAAACAAAGATACTTGTTTCACATCCTAAAAAACAGGACGCATATCAAACACAAATAAATAATTAAATTAACAAAAACAAACAATTTTTAATATATAACAAAACAAGGCCTGTGGTGGGGACTAGTATCTCGTCCACAAACCACCTGCGTCAACAACTGCCCTCATTCTCCGCGGCATGGAGTCCACAAGATTATGGAACAGGTCTAAATTCTTGGCCATCTCCTCCCACGCATCTAGAACTCTGTCCCACAGTTCCTCAGGTGTCCGAAAGGGTGGTTGTTCTGCCCAATTAGAGCGTAGGATCCTTTTGACTGCAGCCCACAAATTTTGAATCGGATTCATATCTGGTGAATTTGGAGGCCAGTCGACTGGGTCGACATCACGCTTCCTTGTAAACCATATTTGAATCCGGTTGGCGGTGTGTATCGGATGATTATCCTGCTGGAAGAAAAATCTTCCTTCTGGATATCGTTTTCGGGCGGAAGGGATCATTATATTTGCTAAAATGTGTTCGTAGACTTCTGCCGTAAACCGCTCGTGGATGCGTCCCAGAAGTCCTGCCCCATCGTATGACATCCACCCCCAACTCTCGACCCTCACGCAACCCGACTTGTTAATAGTTCGTCTCACGAAGCGTTCATCGTATTGGTGGCCATTCATACAATAAACTAGGGCAGTACTATTGGAGACAATTACTTCGTCGAAGAAAATGACATTTCTCCAATCGAAGTCCTGTCGGAGAGTAGCATGCACAGAATAACCTCTGCGGACCAGGACAATGAGTTATTGTTTTTGTGCCATCTTCAAGCTTAATGACGAGACAGAACGTTGTATTAACAGATAGCAGTATTGCTTGAAAGAGAGAGGGAGGTTTATTATTTATTAGAGTTTGGGCATATTCTAAGAGATATCGCCACATAATTATAGCTTTGCGAGACACATATGATGGCAAATTTGTAATTAAAAAAAAAAAAGAAGACTGGGGGAGATTCGATCCTTGAGCTACTACTACCAACTTTTTCAATAGACCAATGCCGTAACGACTTATGGTACTGTGACTGTCAAAATCAGTTCGGCATAATACGAGGTTTTCCTGTTCGTAATCGCTCGGGTTGATTTTGTATTTATCAATTTTATTATTATTTCACTATTCAAGGGCCCTGGTATATTTAGAATCAACACGCCATTCGATTTTATTACATATTTTAGACTCTTAAACAAAATACAGCAAATTTAAATGGTTTAATTATGTGTTACCTAGTGAACTACGGCTTTGACGAGACGAGCATGCGCAATGTTATGTCTCTGGAACTTAGAAATTGTCGGCCGGCCCATTCTTTTTGCCGCTAAGTGTACATAGTCAATCATTTTAGGGTAGTAAATTGTAAGGTTTGTTATGCGTAACATTCAAACAGCTTTATCTCCACACCCATAAAAAATGAGACACATGCTTACGAATTTGAACTTTTTACTCAATTATCTTACTACAAACCATAAATTATTTACGTTCCTCCTGAGTCTCTCTGTACGACCTCAACATCGAATTTTACGCTGACGAGCGAGTTCCAATTCAGGCGTGTCCAGTTTCTGTGAGTTAGGCCTACCTTCTTAGGATATGCGTTTGCCCTGTAACCATTACAACATTTTTTCAGAATTTGGCTCATTTCCGGTGGTTTAGTAAATATCATGCTGGCCCTTGGACCCGAGGTTCACAGATTCAAATCCTGTTTAGGGAGACGGATTTCAAATGGCTATAAACCGTGGCTTCCTGTGGAGTATAAGTAGAGCTGGTATGCCTATGTCGTAGAATCCTATTCCTCAGAGAGCCTCCAGACAATATTCGTCGGCTACTTTTCGTTGACGACCAATTTTGACGAGAAAAACTCTGCAGCTGAAAGCGTATGGCCATCATAATGTTTTACAAACAAGGTTTAGCTATGAACACCCGTCCCGATTCCTACAACACGTCATTGTTATTAGTCTATCAATAATTAGGCTACTTGGATCAACCTCAGGAACGATATCCCTTTGATTTGTAATTTAAAGTCTATTTGGCTACGTTGTCTGCGGACTATCGTTTAAATGATTTTCTTTTTAAATTCTTTTTATATCCGATGATAATCTCTTTTCAGGATTTAAAACATTTAGTTATTCTCTGATGTCCTCGTTCCTTTATGGCCCGGAAATCTATAGAACAGCCCTAAACTGATGGAAATTATTTGCTCGAGACTAGTAAACAGACAGAAGGGACGGTTAGAAGTGGGGGTATACCTCTTTTCCTAGCAGAACGTGGTCAGAAGGAAGTGAGGTGGAGCGAGAGTTTTGTAAAGTTATGACAGAAAACGTGCTTCCTTAAATCTGACGTTTAATGACAAATTTTAAGATTTATTTTGTTTCCTTCGTGTAGCAAAAATGAAATAAATAATGGAATAATAACAATTGAGAATTACAAACGTATTAGTACAATGCAGGGATTAAGCTACAAAATAAATAATTCTCGCAAAAATGAACAAGTGAAAATTTATATTTGTGCATATTGCGAAATGCTTGTGCAATTTGTAATTTTATAAATAACTCTACAGAAATATAAAATTAATAAAGTATGCAGACACAAAAAGGCATGTAATTTATTTCTTGGAGTTTTATTATTTCCAGTTCATCTTATCACACTCTAGATATATTTATGTAAGTAAATCATTAGACGTAGGTATGTTTAGAATCAATTGGACTATATATATATATATATATCATTACAAAAAAATAGCACAAATAATACCAAAAAAGGCTAACCGATTTTTGAAAAGAGACCAGCAGTTGAATTAATATCTCAAAGCAAAATAAGTACAGTAAATGAATTTTATGAAATAAATTACTTTATACTTATAAATAGCAGTCAAATTCAGATATAACATTCTTGACTTTTTCCGAGCTAAATTAGCCTGTCATGAAGAGAATTGTGCAAATTTCTATTGTTTTTTTTTAATTGTCGGTTGGTCTATTATTGAATAACTCCGTTCAATTACTGCTGAATTTACATCACATTAAAAGACGTTATTTTATGTGAACTCTAAACATTAAAATTCTTTACTAGTAGACCCTTCAAGATTTATTGATAGCAGAGTGCTAACTCTTTTTAATGAAAGACGGTTTCTAATTCCAGTTTTTACAAGATTCATGCAATTAAATCCTAGCACACAATTTACAGTATGCGATGGAATTACATAAATCAATTAGAAAAAAATATTCACTTAACTTACATAAATTGCACCAACTCTTTGAAATTAATTCCCGAATATCTATCTCTCAATAACTTTTTGAACATTGCCCATGTCATTAGCATTTCATTTAAATCCAGATTAGTTCAAACACATCTCTCATTTCATTTTCTCCGTTCCCATCTTTGTTTCTGAAGTCCAAAGTGGTTGTCGCATTTTTGGACATTTACGTTCAAAGTATTTTGCATTTTTAGAAGTCGAGTAGTAAAATGCGTCAAAGGTGACTGTGTCTCAAACTCTGGTATAATGTAATACTAAAAATCTAACTAACTGATCTATTGCAGTCAGGTAATGGGTCATTTCATTGTTACGTGTGGGACATTTACATTGCATATTTTCTGCTCATATGAAAAATATTTAATTCAATATGAACAAAACTGAAAAATTACTATATGTCACGCACTCATGGTATTAAAATCTTCCATCACTTGTGAATTTTAAAGAAACCTTTGCCTCAGTTTTGATAGTATTCAGTGTTGAAATCTTGTCACAGGTTGGATCAAAAATGGACATCAAGCATGACACTGTATAAAGTTATATTAAAGTTCTGTTTATAAGTTCTATGCTCTGACAAGCCGAGTGCAGGACTTTATTTTTGATGGAAACTACAATGAAGTAAAAATTTGTGTGAAACTTACACAATGTGTGGCATTTCGCTTGACATAAGGATATCCTTTGGTCTAAGTTCATAGAATTTTGATAAATTTATATTTGCTGATGGGTGTTTTATTTTCAAAACATTGTATGCATCTTTGACAGTAACAATTAGCCTATGTGACTATTCTGTAGTAAGCAGTCTTTTGCCAGTTGTAGAATGTTCACAGACATCTTTGATACCAGGACTTGCCGATTGATATGGTCTTGAGCATAATGTCCTGAACTTTAGTAACTATATCATATAAAGAGCAAATATATTTTTAACTCTACTTTACAAGTGCATTGTAAGTCTTGTATCGTCCTACTTTGGAACAACAACGGACTTCCTTTTTTCAATATTATCCTTCATCTTTTGCTACTATTTTAATTTCTTTTCATCTAATTTACATCTGTTTTCTTTTAATGCACTGCTCGATTCTCTTCTTCTTCTCATCATTTTTTCCTGCCTTCTTTCGTTCTTCTCTCTTTCCCTTTCCTTATGACTTTCATACTTCCTTTTATCTTCTTTGAGCAAGTTCTGCATTCTGTCAACTGATGTATGCAAAGAGATGCCTCTATAAAATCTATCTAGGGTGAGACACAGAATAATTCCTATTAATCTGGAAAACCTCTTTGTGTACCAATCTGAAACGCACAACAAATATGCAGACAACATAATATACTGGCACAGATACGTAGACGACATACTCATACTATACAAAGGAAACAAAAGACAAATACACAAACTACACCAATAGGTACATAAACAAATTACACCCAAAACTTCAATACACACTAGAACTCGAAAACAAAAACTCTATAAATTTCCTAGACATCGCCATAACAAAAATCGACAACAAACACACCTACAAAATATACAGAAAAACAACAACCACCACCACCACCACCACACACACACATACACGACACAACTAACCACCCCATACAACACAAACATGCTGCATTCAGGACAATGGTACACAGATTACTCAACATACCCATGAACCAACAACACTACAATGAAGAAGTGAACACAATCAAATACATAGCACAAGAAAACGGATACAATCCAAACATAATAGACAACATCATAAGGAAGACAAAACAAAAACTTAACAAACACAAAAACACACAAAACAACACAAACACAAGAACACAAGAAATACATCACACGAACATATGAAAACAAAAGCACACATAAGATCGCATCTTCATTCAGAAAACAGAAATACAACATAACATACAGAACAGAAAACACACTACAAAGAGATCTCAACACACAAAAAACACAAACAAATAAATACGACCACACAGGTGTATACAAACTCACGTGTAATAGTTGCGATAATTTCTACATAGAACAGACAGGCAGATCATTCCAAACACGCTACAAAGAACACATTAAAGCAATAACCAGAGGACACAATACATCCACATACGCCGATCACATAACCAATACTAACCATACATACAATAACATAAATACGGACATGGAAATCCTACACATACAACCCAAGAACCAAAACCTCAACACACTAGAACAATACGAAATATACAAACACTCTAAAACATACCCCGATCAAATTCTCAACACACAGATCAACTTCAGTACACACACACTATTCGACTCCACACTTCAAGACATTTCAACAATAAAACACACCCACTTAACAGGCAGAGAAGTTCGAGATGACGCCGTGATCTAGTAGGCTCTGAGGATGGTGCGTGAAGCACTGAAACAGCTGTAAGCCGGACAAATATTACATAATTAACACGAGTAAGTCCACTAGTAATCAATTAATTATATTCAAGTGTTAAAAGTAGTGTACGCAAGATTCAAAATGGACAATAATATGGTTAACAATTGGATTGGGGAGCTTTATACGGTAATACTAACTTACAATACAAATCTAGTTCAGGTCTGCAAATTTCACTACTCTCTTTAAACCGTTATTTCTTGATAAATGGTGAACGGTTATCCTTAATTTTTCTTTCACACATAACTTCAGTGTTTTCTCTGCATAATTTTTAAAATTAGATGTAATTTAAAATGTTTGAAATTTTTTTGATTTGGCTCAATTTGTCATGGAATGGCCATAATAACACAGCTCGAAAGACAACTTCACAGCACGAGAACCAATTTCTTACTAACACATACAATCCCATTCAACTCCAAGGAAGACGAAAATAGGTTTCTGAATGGATGACACTATTTCAGAGATGGATCAATCAGGAATTTGTGGGTTCAGGTATTAGATTAGATTGGTCTTTAATTTCATACGTAAATTACGGAGAAAACTGATGATGGGCGCAAGTAAAATGCAAAATATTAAATAGTAAGTCAGTAGAGAGAATAAACAACAATATTTGTGTGTAAGCACTTTACACTTTAAAATAAACGATTGAACATGGGAAATAATAAAAAAATGTTATAAATGAATTTGTTGTACACAAAGAACTTTCGAAAATTCAATGGAAAAGTAAATTAAGAATCCATAACCAAACAAGTTTCACTATATGATAATGATGGACTATAAGAACGCAAGAGGTTGAAATCAACAGAGATGACATATATTAGATCAACACTGGAATTGACCTTAATTAGAAGCCAAACAAAATGCAAAACCTAGAAGTGATACCAGTAACTGAAAATATTAAATCATATCAGTTAAAATGCTAGCATCGTCTACAAAGAACGTCCCTTACACATTTACCAAGACAAACATTTCTATGTAGAACTTGAGATAGCAATATAGAACAATCTCACTAGTGTCAAAACGAAAATGTCAAGACCCACGCTTGAACTGATGGTAGGAAAAGTTAAATGAAATCCACGATTTTTCAGTAAGTATTTTTGAATTTTTAATGGCTGTTAAAAATTATTGAGTGAAAACTATAATCTTATAATCACACAATTCAAGTCAAAATTGAATGTTTTGCGAATGTACAGACATGCCTCCTTGTAATCCTTTGTTTCTGTTAGATATATATATCTAAAAATTCAACATTTGGGTGATAAGGTCTGTTTGACATGAAGCATGAAAACACTGGGACTACGAATATTTACTTTGTGACATTAAAACTAACTGCTCCAATTTATTTACCAGAAAATACTCTAAAATATGAAATTTCTAAGATATGATTATTATTATTATTATCATCTCGTAAGTTCTAGTATAGTGGAGAAATTAACCTTGAAAACGGTTTTTTTTTTTTTTTTACTAATTCGAGTATAAGAAAGTAGTGTAATGAAATGTCACACTCAACGAAAAGAGTTCAGGACTTCCTTTCTTTAAAACTATACGGCGATGTGATCACCCTTGGAGATGAGGCCGGCAGGAGGCTCAGTGTCAGAATGTAATTAAGATATGGAAATTTGACCTATCAGTTTCGAGAGAGCAGAGGGGATCTAGAGAGTATCACACAGTTCAGATGAATGGGGATTCCGTACTTTCAGTTCAGATTTCCAAGTAGTAATGAGTTCCAGATCTTTAAAAAAAAGCAGTGCAGTTTAAACTGCAAACTTTCCTTTATATATTTATCAAGTACGGTACCTATAAAATTGTTACAGAACTGTTCTCACCAATCAGAACTAAGAACTGGAAACAATATTTAATGAAATGATCAAGCAAAGTTCCTGAATGGCAGAGATTTACGAATGGAATGAAGATCCAGATAAGTTTATACTACTGTAATTAATGTTATTTTGTATCACAAATCTCAGACGTTGGAGGGAATAAGAATTGGAATTATTATCTTAAAGATGAAATAGTGCAAGATAGTTCATTGTATAATTTGGAATCTATATGTATAATTAGAACTGGTAATGGAAATTACGGGAAAACGGCTGAACGGATTTTAATAAATGACCCCTCATTTTGAAGGTTGGAACCCAAAGTTTTTCAGAAAAATAGTAATTTTTGATGAAATGTCAATTTTCCTACATCATTTCCCTATTTTCCAAAATCCATCTGTCGTCAGTTTTGAGAAATAGGTAATGGCCCTTTCAGAATAAAAGAAAACAGAACACAAACACACTACAATAAACAATATCACACGAAGACTATGACCTGCAGGATTGCTGACATATTTAGAGTTCAGATGGCTGACATGATGCCAATATGTTGATCTTCATTTGTGTAACTTTTTCTGAACTTTTCTGTAATATTGGTTATTAAAAACTTCAGGATTTACTAAAAAGACGATTCTCTGGCGTGTAATTTTCTGAGTACAGCTATGTGTGTTTTGGATATTAAAAACTAGAAAACGTAAGAATGTTTGATGACATTATTACCATTAAAATGAATTATTATTATTATTATTATTATTATTATTATTATTATTATTATTATTATTATTATTATTATTATTATTATAGTGAATGCCATGATGTATTTGTCACCAATTATACAGATTAATGCTTTATGGATGATATGAAAGTGAAACCTTTTGGGGTTATATAAATAGGCGTAGAGAATATCTGAATTTATATCTTCATTTCTATAATATTTACTGAGTGACGGCTATATAGAAGTTTATACAAAACTTACATAATATAATAATATTGTTATTAAAGTGAAATATATTTTATAGTTATTAATCAAGTGGTATCGATCTTTTCCATATATTTAATGGCGGTGTGGTGTAGATATTTAAATCTGAAAGTTAGAATTTATAAAAGAGTTATGTTACCAGTTGTTCTTTATGGTTGTGAAACTTGGATTTTCACTTTGAGAGAGGAACAGAGATTAAGGGTGTTCGAAAATAAGATGCTTAGGAAAATATTTGGGACTAAGAGGGATGAAGTCATAGGGAATGGAGAAAGTTACAGCATGTAGAACTACACGCATTGTGCAAATCAAGCTTCCAGGTATAACTCCCTGTAAAGTTAATTTGAATAATTCCGAAGGAAAAATTTTTCCGGGGCCGGGTATCGTACCCGGGACCTTTGGTTAAACGTACCAACGCTCTTCCAACTGAGCTACCCGGGAACTCTACCCGACACCGATCCAATTTTTCCCTCTATATCCACAGATCTCAAAGTGGGCTGACAACTGTCAAGCAACCAACATTGAGTGCATACTAACTCTGTGTGACTTAAATTGTGGTTTTCTGTTACGTACAATGACGTGTATTATGCAAATCAAGCTTCCAGGTATAACTCCCTGTAAAGTTAATTTGAATAATTTCGAGGGAAAAATTGTTCCGGGGCCGGGTATCATTACACGCATTGTATTCTTCACGTAACATAATTAGGAACATTAAATCCAGACATTTGAGATGGCAGCGCATGTAGCACGTATGGGTTAATCTAGAAATGGTATAGAGTATTAGTTGGAAGACCTGAAGGGAAAAGACCTTGAGGGAGGCAGACGTAAATGGGAAGATAATATTAAAATCGATTTGAGAGAGGTGGGATATGATGGTAGAGACTGAATTAATCTTGCTTGAAGATGTGATAGTAATAGTGTAGAACAATAACAAGTATTTAGCATACAGAAAACGATTGAGAGGGGTATGTTTCTTTATTATGGAAGTAAGTAACTTCCAAAATATCTGGTATTCTTCATTGGGAATAAATTTGAACAATTTTAATGTCAATGGTAATGAACTTAGTTTGTAGCATTTGCTGCACAAGCCACTAGTATAAATGTAAAAACAATCGTAAAATAAAGACTGTATATAACTACAATTTAAAATGTTATAACCAGAGCCCAGTGTTTGATCACCTACCCATTGGAAATAGAGCAGCTGTGTATAGAGTAGAGTATAGAGCACAACGCTCTGCTAGGTTAGTACATTCAGTCTCTGATTAATGTAATGAGGTATGAGAATATCTTGACACCCGAGTTACGCTCATACTCACTGCGTTTTGTTTATGCTGACGACTTCTATAATAAATTTAATCGTACTATTACTTTGTAAACTACTCTCCATCCACCCCACCTTATGTACAATTAATTCGGTATTGCTAATCAAACAATAAGATGATGATTCAGAAAGAAAGGCATAGACCTGAGCGTTTATAAATTAACTTGCTGAGAAAAGAGTTCGGAATAAATGCTTCATTTCTAACGGGTTAAACATGTGTAATGCGGTTTCGAAATCAGAGAAGACAAACGATATTTCATACAGAAACACTGAAATGTCAAAAGACAGAATAAAAACGTAAAAAAATTTCTCAAAAAAAAAAACTAAAAAAAGACCTTGTCCTCTTCAAATTTCGTTGTTGCTTCTCGATCACTGTTTTATTACGACTTGTCCTTAGCTAATATTTTGTTTAAAGAAGTAGTAACCCGTCATTTGTAGAAGATAAACTCAAATAAAACTTCGTTGTACAATGACATTGCGTGAACATCATTTTGCGCCCTGCTATGAAAATTACCGGTTACTTCCAGGAGAGTGAATGAAGTTATTCTAGATTCAGGCATTGTCTAATAAAGAGAAGGAGAAATGTTTCATTTCAAACATTACAATTATGTAATTATTAAATATTGTAGTGCCTTTCAACATGATCACTAATTGTAATAAATTACTTCGTTTTTAAATAATTTACAATTCTACAAAATTTTCTGTTTGATTTCATTTTAATTTTAACGTATTATATGACTTTCACATTTAAATTTTATGTTATTTGTTAACATGTTTCAGCCTGCTATCAGCATCGTCAGAAGTGGTTGTTGCTGGTTTTGGCGCCTTTTGTTTTGTTTCCTGTGGGTGTGTTTTTGTGCAGTGTAATGTAGAGTCAAAGAGTGCATGTGTTCTGAAATTGAGTTCTGTGTTGAGAATTTCATTTGGATGAGTTTTGTGTGTTTGTATATTTCGTATTGTTGTAGTGTATTCAGTTTCTGGCTTTTTGGTTGGATGTGTAGAATTTTCACGTCTGTGTTGATGTCTCTATGTGTGGTTAGCATTTGTGATGTGTTCTGCATATATGGAAGTGTTTTGTAATTTTTGTTATGGCTGTGATGTGTTCCTTTGTAACGTGTTTTAAATGATCTCCCTGTCTGTCCTATGTACAAGTTGTTGCAGGTGTTACATTTGAGTTTGTATATGTCTGTGTGGTCGTATTTTTTGTTTGTGTTGTATGTATATTGAGATGTTTTTGTAGAGTATTATTTGTCCTGTATGCGATGTTGTAATTTAATTTCTTGAATGAGGTTGCAATCCTGTGTGTGTGTTTTTATTTTCGTATGTTAGTGTGGCGTATTTTTGTGTTCTTGTATTTGTGTTGTTTTTTTATTTTTTTTTGTGAAAATGTTTTGTCTTTCGCATTATGTTGTCTATTATGTTGGGTTGTATCCGTTTTCTTGTGCTATGTATTTGATTGTGTTTAGCTCTTCTTTGTAATAATGCTGGTTCATTGGTATATCGAGTAGTCTGTGTACCATTGTAGAGATTCGTAAAGTACGCACTAATAATGTGTTTTATTTTACGTTTGTGCTGAAGTTTACATTTTTTTATTTGTTAATTCCAAACTTTAATTAAATTTAA